>NC_134356.1:455372056-455672056 GCF_048569485.1 Anomaloglossus baeobatrachus
GGTTCCCTGGGGAGGACACACCCATATGTTCTTCCTATCTTGTGGATAACCTTAGTCCAAAAGGAGACCAGTCTCAGACAAGACCACATCATGTGAAAAATACCTGCGTCAGATCCCTGACACCTTGGACACTCCGAATTCCTTTTCAACCCCATTTTAAACATCAGTAAGGGAGACCTATATACCCGGTGAATCACGTATAGGTGAGACAGTCTGGCCGGTTCGCTCATGGAAAGTTTAGGGACATACTCCAGGATACTCTCCCACACCTCCTCCGTTATCGGCCCAACTTCCTCCTCCCATTTAGATTTAGTTTTAATTGGGTATTCTAAAAGAAAGGTATGTAGTATATCTTTATACGTGCCAGAAATGATCCCTTTAGTGCTTCCTCCGCCCTTACACACATACTCCAGTACCAGGTCAGTCTATATGGCCACACTTTGTTTAGCCGCTTGGGCTGCAATCGCATGTTTTAATTGTCTGTAGTGGAGCCAGCCGGACGCCGGTAACTGAAACTCACTCTGTAACTGCGGGAACGATTTCACAATTCCTCCGTCCAATATCTGATGCATGTATATTACACCCTTGCGTCTCCACTCCTCAATATTCCCCATTTTCTGAATCTCCGGGAGATTACTGTTATCCCAGATAGGTGTAAACTTAGTTAACCGGGTCACCCCTCTCACCCTTTTCAGCCTATCCCAGGTCTTATTTATAAGTGCCATTGTAGGAGATGTTCTACCCAGGAGCCCCACCGCACCATCCTCTAGTCCCATTACCAATGGACTTCTACCCACTATGTATTCCAGTACTTCTTTAATGCCCCCATCTTTCTCTCGATCAGACCAACCCCTGAGGTGATGACATTGCGCCGCTATATAATACAATTCCGGATTTGGGATTGCTAGACCCCCCTCATCCTTCGGCCTTTGTAAAGTCTCTAATCGCACCCTAGGCTGCTTTTTACCCCACACCAGGTCCCTAAACAGCGAGTTTATCCCTTTAAATCTTTTCCTTGAAATACAAACAGGGGCATTGTGCAGTATGTATAGGAGTTTAGGCATTACTACCATCTTTAGTAAATTAACCCTTCCAACAACTGACAAATGTAGCTTGTTCCAGGCATCCACCTTGGTTCTCAATTTTTTAAGGAGCGGCCATAAGTTCACCTGTATGTATTTTTCTACTGGCAGAGATATCTGGATACCTAGATATTTAAATTCGTCCACATTCTTCAATTTGTTAGCCCCAGTATCCTCATTTGTCCAGGCTACTTCCCCATCCACCTTAAAGAGGCTCGATTTAGACCAATTAATGGTCAGTCCCGAAACTTCTCCAAATTTCTCTATTATCTGCATGGCATGATCCAATGAGGCTGATGGATCCCCCAAGAAAAGTAATAAATCGTCAGCATAAAGAGCTATTTTCTCCTCTAAATGCCCATACTTAAATCCATGGATCTCCTTTGTTTTCCTAATGGCCGCCGCCAGAGGCTCTATTGCAATAGCAAATAGGAGCGGCGATAGTGGGCAGCCCTGCCTCGTTCCCCGGTGCAACTCAAACGCTGAGGAGGTCATACCGTTAACTCTAACTTTAGCAGTAGGCCTATTATACAACAGCTGCACCCACTTTACAAACCGTGGGCCAAAACCCATATGCTGCAACACTTTCCACAGATACCCCCACTCAACACTATCGAACGCTTTCTGGGCATCTAACGAAGCGATCACCCTCCGGCCAGGGTTGTCAGGCGGCAACTGTAGATTAAGGTACAATCTCCTGATATTAGCAGCTGTCGACCTATTGGCCATGAACCCTGATTGGTCCATATGGATTAGGTTAGATATAACTCCAGTCAGCCGGTTTGACAACACCTTAGCCAGAAGCTTCACGTCCGCTGTTAATAACGAGATGGGTCTATATGAGTCTGGAAGCCTCGGATTTTTATCCTCCTTAGGAATTACTACTATTATTGCTTCTCTCATAGATTCAGGCAATACACCCTCCACCTCCGCCACCTCAAAGACTTTCAATAGTTTGGGTAATAGGATTTCTTCTAACTGTTTATAAATTTCAACTGGTAGCCCGTCTGCTCCCGGTGCCTTGTCATTGCTCATGCCATGCAGAGCGCCCTCCAGTTCATCAATAGTAATAGGTGACTCCAGTTTATCTCTATCCGCCACAGACAACACCGGAAGCTCACCTCGCTCAAGAAATGAGTCCACCTCTTCCACCCTCATCTCTCCGCTAGAAGAATATAGCGTGCGATAGAAATCTTTAAAGACCCCAAGGATCTCCTCAACCTCAGTGACCTGTGTCCCCTCCACCGTGTCCATACCATGCACAAATGAACTACTCCTTTGAGCTGCAGCTATGACCGATAATAGATGACCAACTTTTTCCCCCTCCTCATAAAAATGCAATTTTTGGAATGCCTGCTTCCTTACCGCCTTCTCCAAAAGCATCTTATTAACCTGTTCATGCGCCTGCCTAAGATTTTGCTTCGCGTCCGTAGTAGTACTCCGGATTGCTTCCAGCTCTGCCTTATCTAAGGCCTCCAGCCTATCTTTCTCATCCTGCCTCGTCTGTGTTTTACGTTTACAGATATCCCTGAACAGGAGTCCTCTGAGGTATGCCTTCATCGCATCCCATACCACCAGCGGCCCAGTGCTACCCTCGTTGTGGATAAAGAAATCCCCAAGATCCCGTTCTATATTCCCCATATTAATATGACGGATCCATGCTGGATGAAGCTTCCACTCTCCCCTCCTTCCCCCTGTCAGGGTCCCCCGTCGTATGGACACTAGAATTGGGCTATGATCCGAAATCACTCTTGTCAGATATTGCACGTCACTTATCATTGCATCCATCAGATCACTAGCTAGAGCCATGTCAATGCGGGACAGAGTGTTATGTGAAGCCGAATAACAAGAGAAGCAGGATACCCTCCCATTCCTCACTCGCCAGGCATCCACCATTCCAAGTTCCCCAATAAGAGTGCCAAACGAAGTCATACAACTATCCTGGATACCTGGAGGTCTACTACTCCTATCCCAGTACAGATCTATCACATTATTGAAGTCCCCCACCAGTAAAAAAGGGATTACTCCCCCCTTCTCAGAGAACTCCCTTATCTCCCTTAGTTTGGTGCACTTATATGGAGGTGGTATATATATTGCAGCTATACACATGAGTCTGCCAAATATTTTACACTTGACGGCCACACACTGTCCCTCTTTATCCACATACACTTCTATCTCTTCATATTGCACAGAGTTATGGATCAGCAGTGATACACCCCTTGCATAGATGGAAAAGGTGGAATGATAGGCCTTCTGCACCCATCTCCTATTTAAAACATGTGTTGTCTCCTTTGTTAGATGCGTTTCTAGTAGACATATTACTGACGGGTTCTGGTCTTGAACATATTTAATTATTGCCGCTCTCCTAGACCTATCTGATAACCCTCTAATATTCCAACTCAACACCTTAATTCTATCCCCCATTATCCCACCCAGTAAAACCATCAAACCTTGTAGTATCTCCCCATGCTGCCTCTACCCTACCCCTTTCCCCCCTCCCCCCCTGCTCCCCTCCCCTCCTACTCCCCACCACTTCCTGTTTTCGAGTACTCCCGTGAAGCATCGGGTTTTCCAAACCTGGTCCATAATCCCTACTAAATTTCCCCCTACCTCCCTCGTCTTCCCCTCTTAGACACATTTTAAAACTCGTCCCTTTTCCAACAATTCTCCACTCCCCCCCTTTCTATGTATAATCATATTCCACTCAACCAATATAACAGTAAAATGGCGAACAGTAATTAAACTGGAATCTCAAATTGTAAATACCACCACCGCGCCAAATTAGGCAGTCCCCATGTCCTGCGAAGCTCACATCAAACCCTTCGCATTCCCCCTGCATACTACCTCAATCCCAAAGGGAAGGAGAAAAAAAAAAAAAAAAAAGGAAAAAACAAGAAGGGTCCCCTGTAAGCTCCTAAGGATGTCGTAGAGCCTCAGCCGGCCTTCTCCAACACACTGCAGATTCAGACAGTCAGCTCATTCCTTCAAACGGATCCGCTTTTCGTTTGCGTCCAACCACTGCATGGCTTCCTCTGGAGTTGTAAAAAAGTGCACCCGCTCCAACGCCGTCACTCTTAGCTTTGCCGGGAACATCATTGAGTATTGCACCCCCATCTCTCGCAGGCGCCTCTTTACTCCTGTAAAAGTCATACGTAGCTTTTGAACAGAAATGGAGTAGTCCGGGTATATGGAAATTCTCTGGCCGTCAATCATAAGATCCTCCATGTCTCTTGCCTTTCGCAGTATAGTGTCCCTGTCTCTGTAGTTGAGGAGCTTGGCTAGCATAGTGCGAGGGCCCCTGCCTGCTGGTTGTGGCTGCATCGGAACTCTGTGTGCACGTTCCACAGCATAGAGCTTGGATAAGACATTAGCACCCATTTTCCCCCTGAGCCAGTCTTCTACATATTCAGTGGGGTTTCTTCCTTCCGCTTTCTCAGGGATGCCGACAATTCGGATGTTATTTCGTCTAGAGCGGTTCTCTAAATCATCATTTTTTGCCATGATTTCAGCTATCTGCTGTGCAAATGTTTTTTCAGACTTTTGTAGTTTTGTAATATAATCCTCTGTTATCCCCACTCTCTCCTCTACAGCCGCTGTTCTCAGATCGGCTTTCTTGAGGTCTTTCTTAATGTCAGCAACCTCTGCCTGTAATCCCTTAACTTGCTTCGTCAGGGAAGTCAGAGCCTCTTTACAAAAAGACACCACTGCAAAAACGTCCTTTAAAGTGGGGTTTTCTGGAGCCTCCTGTGCACTATGTGCTTTCTCCACTTCTCCTGTCTTATCTTGCTGCTTTTCACCATCCCCCATCTCATCAGAGCTGGCATTGTCTTCTCCCTCCTCACCTCTGTTATCTGTATGCTGATGTGATTTCTCTGAAGTCCGGGCAAATTTCTCCAGCCTTGCAGCGACCTGCATCCTCTCCTGACAGGCTGCATTAACTTTCTCAGCTTCCTGCCTTATCATGGCACCATCCTGAGAGCTGGGGACTTTCCCGCCTCCATTATCTTTTTGCCTGTGACGGACCATGGCACCTCTCTGCATCCACCAGACTCACTCCAGATAAGGGGTGCTTCACACACAGCGAGCTCGCTGCCGAGTCACGCTTTTTGTGACGCAGCAGTGACCTCATTAGCGATCTCGCTGTGTGTGACAATGAGCAGCGATCTGGCCCCTGCTGCGAGATCGCTGCTCGTTACACACAGCCCTGGTTCGTTTTCTTCAAAGCCGCTCTCCCGCTGTGACACACAGATCGCTGTGTGTGACAGCGAGGAGAGCGACAAAGGAAGCGAGCAGGAGCCGGCATCTGACAGCTGAGGTAAGCTGTATCCAAGATAAACATCGGGTAACCAAGGTGGTTACCCGATATTTACCTTAGTTACGAGCCTCTGCAGCTCTCACGCTGCCTGTGCTGCCGGCTCTGGCTCTCTGCACATGTAGCTGCTGTACACATCGGGTTAATTAACCCGATGTGTACAGCAGCTAGGAGAGCAAGGAGCCAGCGCTAAGCAGTGTGCGCGGCTCCCTGCTCTCTGAACATGTAGCTGCATTACACATCGGGTTAATTAACCCGATGTGTACTGTAGCTATGGTAGGAGAGCAAGGAGCCAGCGCTCAGTGTGCGCGGCTCCCTGCTCCCTGCACACACAGCTGTGCGCTGGTAACTAATGTAAACATCGGGTAACCATACCCGATGTTTACCTTAGTTACCAGTCTCCGCAGCTTCCAGACGCCGGCTCCGTGCAAGCGCAGCGTCGCTTGCACGTCGCTGCTGGCTGGGGGCTGTTCACTGGTCGCTGGTGAGATCTGCCTGTTTGACAGCTCACCAGCGACCATGTAGCGATGCAGCAGCGATCCTGACCAGGTCAGATCGCTGGTCGGATCGCTGCTGCATCGCTAAGTGTGAAGGTACCCCAAGTCCTCACCACCTTATCTTCCTGACAGCCGGCTGAGGCAGTGATAACAGCGGTATTCAGGGATTTATCAAGGGAGTTTGCAGGAGAGCTCCACAAACACGTCTCTTCACATTGCCGTCCAGGCCACGCCCCAGTCTACAATACTATAAAGCCTATACGGTAAGGCTATGTGCGCACGTTGCGTACTGTCACTGCAGAAATTTCTGCAGCGTTTTGAACAGCACACGTGCGCTTCAAATCGCTGCAGAAACAGTCAGTAATGAAAAAAAAAAAAAAAGACGATTCCATGCGTTCTGAGTGCAGCCTCTCCCATAGACAGAGCGGGGGATGCATGCAAAGCGCAGGAAAGAAGTGACATGTCACTTCTTAGAACGCGCGCTTCGGGCAGCAGCCGAAGTGCTGCGCTCTAATACACCACGTGCGCACGTCTCCTGCACAATCTCCATAGATTGTGCTGGGGACGCAGGATGCATGCAGTTACGCTGCGGTGCAGATCGCAGCATAACTGCATGAAATTACGCAACGTGCGCACATAGCCTAAGCATCATTTGATTGAAGCTGTATTGATGCTGTATAGATAAACCAGTGTGGAGTCGCCGCACAGAGAACTCTACAAAGATCCGCTAAGCAACAGAAGCTCAGGAACAAAGGATATACAAGCGCGACTTTTGACAATCTTTCCAAGCTCGGGGTCGCCAATAAGAACGCACTAGCGATCACCAATCGGAGCTGAGGGGGGCATATAAAAAGGACACCTACGTGGCTTCAGCGACAAACACCACGCCCCTAACATAGGAGTGAGTCATCAAATTGATGCTGTGTGACACATCCCCAACGACCAGCGAGGTTGATCTGCAGGTCCGTATCGCTGCTGCGTCGTTGGCCAGATCTGCCTGTTTGACAGCTCACCAGCGACTGTTTAGAGACTTTCCAGCAATCCCGGCCAGGTTGGGATCGCTAGAAAGTATCAGTGTGTAAAGGGCCTACAAGACACAAGAAAAACAAACAGGGGAAAGCAAACAAACAACTTAGGCTGGTTTCACACTACGTTTATTTAACATCCGTTCAAAACGTTATTTTAGCGGAAATACGGATCCTGCTTTTACAGCAAAAAACGTATGCAAACGCATCTGTTATTTTGCAGGATCCTGCACTGGATGTTTAGGGGCGGGCATTGGAGTCATGTGATCGGGAGTGAGGGGAACTAGACTGGGAGCCGGCTTCTGACAGCTGCAGACACTGGTAACCAAGGTAAACATCGGGCTTGGATACCCGATATTTATCTTGGTTACGAGTGTCTGCAGCTGCTAGGAGCAGGGCTGCCTGCACACGTAACCAACGTAAACATCGGGTAACTAAGAGAAGTGGTTACGCGATATTTACCTTGGTTACGAGTGTCCGCAGCTCTCAGGTGGGAGAGAGAGGAAGGGGAGGAAGGGGGAAAGACATAGATAGAGAGAGAGAGGGTGAGGGAGGGAGGAGGAGAGAGAGACAGATCACGCGAGACTGGTTCTGGGCATGCTCAGTACTTTCTGGGCATGCTCAGTACAAAAGCAGGATCCTGTCTATCAGCACGCCAGCGTTCACCTGCGTTTGCGTGCTGTTTAGTCAGGATCCGGTGACTTGCAGTATTTGGACACAGCTCAAAAACGCTACAAGTAGCGTTTTTGAAATATGTTAAAAAACTGCAAGTTACCGGATCCGCACTATAACGCACGCAAACGCAGGTGAACGCATGTTAACGCGAGTCCATTGCAAATGCATTGAAATGAAAACGCATTTGCACTGGATCCGCTTTTCCGCTAAAAAAACGTTATGGACGGATGTTAAATAAACGTAGTGTGAAACCAGCCTTATCTCCAAGATGACTGTGGAGAACAACAGCAACAAATAACAAGAGGAGATTAGAAGGTTGCAATCTGGACACAAACCAAGGGGTAATGCAGGTATATAAAGACACAGAGTGGGGATGATGATTAGTAGCTGAAGGGCAAAGATATCCGCAGGGTCCTCCTAACAACACACAGAAAAATATTTTTATTAGAAATAAAACACAACACAATTAGTGACTCCATCTTTATTGAAATAAAGAACCCACCTCCGCAGTAATCCTGGGTCAAGGGTCCCGCGCCGTCCAATCCGGATCCAATATCATCTGATCGGTTTGCTGGAAGGCAAAGCGATCAGATGATGTGTCAGGTTCCAGGATGTGAATCACATCACACATCAGCTGATTGTATAAATGCCGTTTATACAATCAGCTGATGCATCGGTGCAAAAAAAAAAAAAAAATACTCACTTATGTGCTGATTACCGGCAGCTCCTGGAGCGGAGTTTGATCCCGTCCGATCGCTGCAGGAGCTGCCGGTAATCAGGAATGAAGGCTCCTGACGCATCCGCTGATAGGTTAAGCCGGCCGGGCGCTGGCATCACCCCGAGACTTACGATCAGCTGACGCATCAGGTGACTGCATCAGGTGATCCATCGCCAGGTCTTGCATCCTGCAGGCATACGTACCCGGGGAGACTGCATACACCCGGAGCGGCGGTACCGGGAGGAGGAGCTGGGAGCGGGCATGGCACCGGGACCCTGCAGACAGGTGAGTATGACTTTTTTTTTTCTACTGTTCACTTTTGTTTTCGCAGCCGCTTCCACCTCCTGCCCGTACATGACGCCGCACGGCAGCATACATGCAAAGGACCGGAGGTGGAAGCGGCGGGTGACGGTACCAGGAGGATTCACGCTTCTGTATTTACTGACAGAAGGAATCCTCTTCCTGTACATGTCACTTTACTACCCACCTCCTGCGTTTATAGCTGCGTTTTTAGTCTTAGAAACGCACCAAAACGCACCTATTTGCGTTTCTCATTGTGTCTTTCAACATCCCATTGCACTCAATGGATGAAAAGCGCAGTGAAAAACGCGGGAATAATTGACATGCTGCATTTTTGTGGCACCACAAAAATGCAGCTGCAAAAAAAACGCTGTGTGCAGACAGCAAAAATGAAAACTCATAGACTTTGCTGGGGAAGCAAAGTCATGCAGTTTTCTGAGCAAAAACGCACCCGAAAACTGTGCAAAAAGGCCGCGAAAAACGCACTGTGTGAACTTACCCTAACAGGGAAAGAGTTAACCCTATCTGAGAAAATACATAGCATTCCATTCACATCACAGAAGAAGGAATGCAACATCAATGAGCAGTTTGTGCAGCCAAATGTAGCGACCTCCTGCAGCCGGACCCCACAGGGTTGTCTGTCACCCGTGACAACATGTCCAGAAACTGTCATAATTTTCGCGCTTTTTATCTAGTCAGTCACTATTTTTGAGTGGATGATTCCTCTTCATCTGTGTTGTGCCAGCACTATAGCTGCTGGAGCTTACGTTTCCTCACCAAGCAGAAAGCATTGTACATGCCATTGTCTAATAAATTGTGATCCCCAAACTAAACGTCTGCGTCTCTATTAGGCCTGAAACACACTTCCGTTAAAAACACGCACGTGCCGCAAGACACGTATTTACCCTGCGTGTTGCGTGTGGTAAGTGCGTGTCTCGGGTACGTGCGGTCCACGTGTATTCTACGTGTGCTATCCGCAATAGCACACGTAGAACCGGTAATTTGCATACTCATGTGGTCCGCGCTGCTGTCTGTGGTGCTGATCTTTGGTCTCCAGCCCTGCCGACTCCCCGCTGCTGCTACTGCCGTGCCGCAGTGAAGTGAATATTAAATGAGCATAATGAGCGGTGGTCGGCAGCAAGTGGCAGCAGCGGCAGACACAGGAGGGCTGGAGAAGGTGAGTAAATGTTTTGTTTTTTTTTCACTGACACGTGTGTTTTCTCCGGCGCGTGTCACACGGGACCGCATCCACACTACATCCGTGTGGTACGGGTGCGGGCCGTGTGACACCCGTGCTGCCGGAGAAAACGTGGACATGTCAGCGTGTACAAAAACGCACACACGTACAAACGCACACGGACACACGTTCCGTGTGGTTTTATGTGTGTGTGCCTGCTACAATAGGGTAGCATTGCTGAACGTGTCTCCGTGCCGCCAGTACGTGCAAAAAATGGCAAACACGTACCGGCGGCACGGATGTGTGTCGGAGGCCTTATGTGTATTATTGTAGCTACAATAGGGTTCTATACTCATTGCAGAGCACATAGCTTGTACAGGAATGGATACAGACAGACGAGGGCCCCGGTCACAGAAGCAATAGCTCATCATACTGCACAAATCCACCTTCTTTTGAGGTGGTAATGGACCCCTTTCCCATTGGGCTCCTGTACTGCTGCACAGGTTGCACCAATGCTATGCCCGCCCCTGTAGAGTGGTATGGATATGTACTAGAGTGGTCGGCACTGAACATTGTTCACTATCCTCTACACGTCCTCCTGGCATACAACAACTGATTATTTTGAATACATTCCTTCTCACATATATTTCTTGAAACACTATTACATGTTTAAATTCTAACAGAAAATTGTGTGTGCCTGGTTTATGTACAAGTTTGCATCATTTTATATACATTTTAGCTTTTATATACTAAACATGTACTTTGTATAAACTATGCGGTATTAGTTTTATTAAAAGCCTATAACTTTGTGGACATAACCTTTACCATCCTTATTTGTCTTCTAATTAAATGTATAAAAAGAAAGTCTTAAGTGTCTTCAATCTGTGACTACCAGAAAACCTGACACTAGGATTTGAAATATTCATTGGTAGTGTCTTATTACACCAGGATGAAAAGGGGTAAGATAGGCCATAGACAGTATCACAGCAACCACGGGTGTAATATTCCATGAAATGATGCACATAGGCCTCTAGATGGTAATGTAGAATAGACTTGTACTTAAAAAAGCCAAAAGTGCAGGAAAAATGATGTTACACTTTGCTTAAAATAAATTCTGAGAACGTAAAAGATATAATTATAAAGAGGGCTAATATGTAGCTATTGATGTGACCGTTATGGCTATTTAGATACTGCATTTTAGGACCATTATTCCTTGTTATCTGCAAAGTAGCAATAAGGTTTCAGATCGAAGAATAAAAAAAAATATATCAGAAAATAATTTTAATATTTGATATTGTCCTGCAGCAATGTAAGTCATACAAACCACACAAGGTTTTTTTTTTACTATCTGCAATAGGGCAGTGCCGACCTCTAAAATCTACATTCAGGTAGAATAGACATTGTCATGTGAGACTTCTCACCAACCACCCAGAAATTTAGAGTACCCTCCACAAACCCCCTCTGACGTTTGCTTACAGACAGCAAATAAAAGTATTACTACTTTATGGAAGTCGCCCAGGAGGAGACCTAGGCCCTCGGGCAGCATAATGGCTAAACTGATTGCATGTATAACTTTTTATTGCTAAAATCATGACACCACTGTGTATACTTTTTAGATTGCCAGCATATAGACTACTAAAGCTTGTAATATCTGCAATTGAGATGTCAGTGTTCGGTAATATTACTAGTGCCATTAATATCAAGTGACAAGTCACCAGGGGGACATTTGGACTGTACCCAAATATCATTGCGATCATCACAATGAAAGCAATGGTTCTTGGGGCTGAATGTAAAGTATACCCGGCCTTCTTCCTCCCTGATTCCTGATTCTGAGCGTTTTTGAGCGATTTGCTTTTCATCACTTCTATTTACTTTCCAGCTCACGAGCCCCATGTGAAGGACATGTCCTGTTCATTACTACACACTGCAAGTTTCAGGCACCTGTAGGTATTTGATCATCTTAAACTTTCACATAATACAAGATATAGGTCTATCCTAGACCACTGGAGTAATGAAAAAGACTGGGTAATATGGAACACAGGAATGAGCCGAGGAGAAATACTACGAGAATAAGACACAATATATGATATTAGGGTACTGTCTCCAAATTTCTCATTTAGGCTTATGTTCACAATAAAATGTTAAACAAGACATTATCAATTTAATCAAAGATATATATATATATATAATATATATGTATATGTATATATATATATATATACATAATAAATAATAATATACAGTATATTCTTAATATCCAAACATGGCACGTTAACAAAAATATGTTATATCTATATGCATCTTAAAGGGAATCTGTCACAAGATTTTTGCCACTTAATCTGAGAGCAGCATAACGTAGGGACAGAGACCCTGATTC
The DNA here is from genome assembly GCF_048569485.1 of Anomaloglossus baeobatrachus. NCBI lineage: Eukaryota > Metazoa > Chordata > Amphibia > Anura > Aromobatidae > Anomaloglossus > Anomaloglossus baeobatrachus. The sequence continues at coordinate 455,384,220 of NC_134356.1, forward strand.
CAGCGATGTGTCACTTACTGAGCTGTTTAGTATAGATTTGATAATATCACTGATTAATCAGCACTGCTGCCAGGTAGTCCAGCATATTCATGAGCTCTATAAAACTGCTAGATCTGCTGCAGTGAAAACATTGATTTTATCAAAATGACAGCAAACAGCTCAATAAGTGATACATATCTGGAAGCAGGGTCTCTGTCTCTACATTTTGCTGCTCTCAGATGGGGAGAAAACATCTGGGGACAGATTCCCTTTAAACACTACGAAACCGATGCAAGAGGTGTAAGGGACTTCAGGGGCTCCATACCGCAGAGGTTGACTTTGGGAGCTGGATCCACTGTTTTCCGTGCTGGTTTCTACTTCTGGAGACTTGAGCAGTTTCAGCTCATCTGCTTGTAGAGCATTGTAAAAAGTTTGGACTCCTCCATCTGGTGTCAAAACTGGACTTTTTGCCTCTTCTGATCGGTGATTCTTTACCATATTCACAGCCGTCACTGGCAATTGCAAAAGCTTCTGCATGGGCTTCATATCTGGTTGATGGGTGCTGGATGCCTTCTCCAGCCAGGACCAAAATGTTAATGTATTGGAAAGTTAGGTTGTCTGTCCAGCACGGATTAAGGCACTATTTAGAGCCATAAGCAGCGTGCCATGGTAAGAGGTAAGGGATGAGTCTACAGCCGAGTGGGCTCATTCACTTTCACTGTAAAAAGTCCTTTTATGTCCGTTTAGTCCAACAGAAAAAGTACCTTTGAGGTCCCTCTGTAAAGTCTGTATAATCCACAGGTTCAGTATATGGTATGATCAATGCCAGGTATGTATGCTTTAAAGGGAACGTGCATGGGAATTTCACCAGGTGCTGGTTCAGAGAATACAGCGAACAAATGCTGTCGACTTCAGTATTTAGTGTGAATACGATCTACCTGTATCCCATTCATCTGTGAATAGAGTGCAATGTACAAGTTCCAGATGTCTTTATACTGAGGATCACATTACAGCCCCGCCTGTATTTTTCTTCCAACCTTCTCACCTATCTAATTTCATTTCTGATAGTATCCCTCCGTCAGACTTGTCACTTCATTCCCTTCTTTCTACTTTGCCTCCCATCATCATCCCTACCATGCCTCTTCACCCTCTTTCACTGCATCCTCCCATTATATCAGCCCATTCCTTCTCTCCATTCATTTCTTATCTCCCTGTATCTGACCTGATAGTCCTGTTGTTACTTCTTGCTCTATCTTTTAGTTTGAGGTTTTGCCAAATTATATCCTAAAAGTGTGTTCCGTTCTTTTCTTCTGTTTTACCAGCTGATCCTGTTTCAGTCATTTTCCAGCCACGTTTGCAGGTCATTCCCCTCCTCCAGCTTCTCCCACCCCTCCCACACATACACATCTCTGAGAACATGACTCAGCCTCGATGATGTGCTGCATACACTGACTCCTTACTCCCACCTACAACAGCACCGTGATCATTCTCCCTTTATTTCATATCTAGCAGATTAGAATAGAATTACTCCATTAAAAATGCTGATCATCGCTATCAATGACCCTTTGCTCGCACTATAGTAAAAAAAAAAATCACTACATGCAAACAGAAAGTATAAAGCTGTGCATACAATTCCCTGTCTGCAAGATTACAAGATCCCTCAGCACAATTACTGTATGTCTTAAAGGGAATCTGTCAGTACGATCACCCCTCCTAAGCCATCTTTTTGGACACGTATGTCGTAGGAAGCTGCATAAAATGATGTCTTGATATCTGTGATCCAATGTCTTATTCCAGAGAAATTCACGTTTTTTTTTATATGTAAATGAGCTCTTCCAGGCTATGGGGCGGATGCTGCCTGGAAGATAACTACACCTCCAGAGCTTATTTTAAATGCAAGAAGGTGTTACCAGTGTGAGACAAGTATCTAAGGCTATGTGCGCACGTGTGCGCTCTGCACCGCACCTAAAAGGTGCGCTTCAGAGCGCAGCTGAAAAGCTCCGTTCTGAAGCGCATGGTGCCGGCAGAGAATGTGCGCTCTGGATGCTGCCTCTCCCTATAGACAGCATGCAAACCACACGGAAGAAGTGACATGTCACTTCTTAGAATGCAGCGATTCGGGCAGCAGCCGAATCGCTGCGTTCTAATATGCCACGTGCGCACGGCTCCTGCACAATCTCCATAGACTGTGCAGGGGACGCAGGATGCATGCAGTTACGCTGCGGTGCAGAACGCAGCGTAACTGCATGAAAACACGCAACGTGCGCACATAGCCTAACACAGAATAGGAGAAATTAACTTTGTCTTCTTGCAAACACATTTGCTGCAGCTCTGGAGGCAGAGCGGTACGTCAGAGCAAGAAAACGCTTGGCGTACAGCACAAGGGAGGGGGGGGGGTAAACCACTGAAGATGTAAAGGAAGGCCCTGACAATAGGGAGAGGGGTCACCACTTAACTTACAGGTGGCTGACCCCTGAGCTCCCTAATGTCCTTATACGGGTCCTTCCCACCGTGCGTGATCACGTGCTTAGGCTCTGGCTGTCCCTGAACTAACCCTGACTAGTGCACAGGCCAGCAAGTCTTAGTACTAATCAGTGGCGTAACTAGAGTTCAATGGGCCCAGGGGCAAAATTTGGACCTGCCCCCCCGTCTCCTCTTACCTCTCCCCAGCTCGGAGTACAGGATAATTATGCTGACACTCGGATCTTTCCCTCAGCACCTTCCTCTCCCATGGTCTTCTATACATATTTTCCTCAGCTCCCAGGTTTCCCATGCTCTGATATCCCTCTTTCCTTCAGCATCAAGCTTTCCCATGTTCTGCTATACATCTTTCCCTCAGCACCCAGCTTTCCGATATTCTGCTATGCATCTTACCTCAGCATCCAGCTTTCCGATGCTCTGCTGTACATCTTTACCTCAGCACCCAGCTTGCCCTTGATATTAGAGCATGGGAAAGCTGGGTATTGAAGGAAAAATGTATAGCAGAGCATGGGAAAGCTGCATGCTAAGGGAAAGATGTGTTATAGAACATGGGAAAGCTGGGTGTTGAGGGAAAGATGTTTAGTAGAGCATGGGAAAGTGGGGTTCAGGGACAAATGTATAGCAAGGCATGCAGAAGCTGGGTCCCAAGGGAAAGAGCCTTATTCTCTCAGCATCCAGCTTTCCCATCACATGCTTGTCTCTTTGTCCCCCATCCTCGGATATGTTTCCATCCTTGTATATGGCATCATTCAATTTTTTTTTTGTTCATATTTGAGCTAACAATAACATTATAGATTTAATCATTTGGCATATAAAAATGGGAGTTGTTTTTTTAATGGTACACAAGTTTTGCCATTTTTAAGCTGTTTTTATTGGTGCTTTTAGTATTATTTATGCTTTTTAATGTCTAAATTTTATCACTAAAATGTCTCGTGTACGCAGTTACTTCTTCACACAAATGCAGACATATTTGTTATATATTTATGTTATGTACATTTATGTTATGTATTGTAGATGTCTGTATTTTTAAACACACTGTATACACAAAGAAATAAGAAAGTTGGATGTCTGACAACAAACCATGAAGATGAGGAGACCCGGCCACCATCACAGTACAGCAGTGAGGCATCATCAGCTACAGGGCAGTGGGGGAGGGGGCAGGAGAGTGCAATTGTGAGGGAGGGGGCAGGAGAGTGCAGCTGTGGGGAGGGTACAGGAGAGTGCAGCTGTGGGGGAGGGGACAGGAGAGTGCATCTGTGAGGAGCAAATAGGAGGATAGGTGAAGGAGAAAAGAGGGGAGTGGGGGAGGGGGCAAAAGAGTGCATCTGTAAGGGGCAAATAGGAGGATATGTGAAGGAGAGAAGAGGGGAGTGGGGAATGGGGCAAGAGAGTGCAGCTGTGAGGGGCAAATAGGAGGATAGGTGAAGGAGAGAAGAGGGGAGTGTGGGAGGGGACAAGAGAGTGCAGCTGTGAGGGGCAAATAGGAGGATAAGTGAAGGAGAGAAGAGGGTAGTGGGGAATGGGGCAAGAGAGTGCAGCTGTGAGGGGCAAATAGAAGGATAGGTGAAGGAGAGAAGAGGGGAGTGTGGGAGGGGACAAGAGAGTGCAGCTGTGAGGGGCAAATAGGAGGATAAGTGAAGGAGAGAAGAGGGGAATGGGCAAGAGAGTATATGTGAGGGGCAAATAGGAGGATAGGTGGAGAAGAGGTGAGTGGGGATTAGGGTAAGAAAGTGCAGCTGTGGGGGAGGAGGCAAGAAAGTGCAGCTGTGAGGGGCAAATAGGTAGATAGAAGAGGGGAGTGGGGCTACAGACATCATTCAGGGAGCTCCAGTACTCACTTCATCTCGCGTTGTGTCCTCTAGAGCCATCCCCTCCTACTACTGCTGACTACTGAGCAATGGCAGTGCAGGGGAGAGGGATACAATCTCCTCAGAAGTCTCATATTTCTGCAGCACTCCCTGCACAGGCAGCTCCATGCCAGTGGGCGGGGCTTACTGCTGTGGCAGGGCCTGGCTGTGCTGAGGAGGAGGGAACGCTCACCTTTTCTCCCCTCTTCTGATGGACGGGAGGGGCGATACTTACATGGAACCAGGGGCGTAACTACTGCGGTCGCAGCGGTCACGATTGCGACCGAGTCCGGGAGGTTACGGGCCCGCGGCCGCCCGACAGATCAGCAGCCAGCTCCTTTCTGTGAGAGGAGGTGCGCTGTTCTGCCGCAGACCACACGGCGCGGCGGCCGCTATATGAATCGGTCGCCGCCGCTGACCCCGGCCCCCCTGCCTGGTATCAGCGGTGGCGTCACCGCGCTCTCGTCACCGCACACTGCTTTGATATTGCATAGGGCGGCCGGCGCCGCTCTATGCATCATCAGTCTTCCCCCGTGCCTGCGCAGTGACGTCACTCCTGTGTGACTGCTATGTGTGGTGAGAGCACAGAGCGCAGGAGGACGCCGACCGGAGCCACGGGGGAACGAGGACAGAAGTGAGGATGAGCAGCGGTGAAACAAGTAGAGATGAGGACAGAGCTGCGGTGGAAGGAGAAGAGAAGAGAGGTGGGTACTTGTTTTTTTATTTTTTTTTTATAAATCAGTGAGTACACGGGGGGGAGACTGGCTGCAGGACACATGGAGGCCCTGGGGGGCTGGCTGCAGGACACATGGAGGCCTGTAGAGGCTGACTGCATAACACATGGAGGCACTGGGGGGGGGCTGACTGCATAACACATGGAGGCCCTGCGGGGGGGGGGGGGGGCTGGCTGCATGACACATAGAGACCTGGGAATGGGCTGGCTGCATGACACATGGAGACCCTGGAGGGCTTGCTGCATGACACATGAAGGCCCTGGGGGGGCTGGCTGCATGACACATGGAGGCCCTGGGGGGGCTGGTTGCATGATACATAGAGGTCTATGGGGCTGCATTATACATGGAGGTCTATGGGTATGCATTATACATTGAGGTCTATGGGGCTGCATAATAAACATAAAGGACACCTTATACATGGACTATATGGGTGCATTATACATGGAGGAGTATGTGGCTGCATAATACAATATGAAGGTTTATGGGGCTGCATTGTAATATATATAGGACTATGGGGGCTACATTATAATATATAGAGGACTATGGAGGCTACTTTATACATTGAGGACTATGGGGTTGCGTTATAAAACATGGAGGACTGTGGTGCAGTATAATATATGGAGAACTATGGGGTGAATTATAATACATGGAGGACTATGGGAAATGCATTATAATACATGGAGAACCTTGGAGGTGCATTCTAATATATGAAGGGTTATGTGGGACCCTTTATACTATATGGAAGGCTATGTGGGGGCCATTATAGTATTTGGAGAACTATATACAAGGGGAGACAAAGATACAAGTATGGGATAAGAATGTTTTGTGCTGAGGAAAAAAGGCTCTTTCCCTCAGCACCCAGCTTTCCCATGCTCTGATATGGGAAAGCTGGGTGCTGAGGTGTGATACCAATGTGATATGACTGAAAGAATGTGTGATTAGATAGGAATCATAATCAAAAGATAGGAGTGATCCCAGATATTATTTGACCTATCAATAATTCAGTATCAAAGAGATGTCCTCTGGATGGCCAATATGATGACCAAAGAATACATGTCAAACAGGTCTTGAAGCAGTTTCAAGATAATGGGGAAGTCACATTTACAGTTCCACTTACCGGAAACTTGTGGTTGGCTTAAAGACAGGTTTAAGGAAGCTTGCATATGAAATTTACGGCTCATTGCAATATTTCACTAACACTATGGTCAACTGTGGTCGGTCAGTTGACAACTGGCTAAATGTGCAGGAAATGTGCAGGAAGCTGCTGGTGCCCACAGCAGTTTGTGGTCAAGTTACATGAACATGACTCAGCTGTCACATGCTGGTGACCATTTAAACACAACCTACAAAGTTTTCCTATAAAAATACACCGAACTCGCTTAATGTTAAGGGAAACCTTCCAGGACATTGAAGTGTACGCACTGCTCCTGTGATGCAAGATGCCATGTTGTTTCCTTATCATTAACTCGAGTTCCCTCCGATGTGAAAGGATTGTTACAACAAACGGTAATGTTGATGCATATTTCTGTTATTGTATAAGATTCTAAATGCCTATGTACCATTAACTATTCATGTGCTATTAAAATAAATAGTATCTTGCTATAAAGAATATTAGTATTCGTGCCTGATTAGGATATCAGTGAGCGCTTCGTAAGTACGGGCTTTCAGCCCCCTTTTTAGTAGAATTTAGCAAGACATAAATTGGCGTAGTCGGCAGGATTACTTCTATAAGAAGTAATTAACGAATTTTTGTAATTTAGAAATTAAAAACATATATTTGGCAAAATTCCAAATATTTTTTCAATCTTTTTGCATAGTGTCAAAATGTTCAGAAAACATAAGGATAATGTTAAGGAGGTTGTTGTGGAGATCCCGAGCTGGATTGAGGCTCCCTACAATCTTATAGCACATGAATTGGTCAATTGTGGATTGGCAGAACAATGGCAGAATAAGCTTAAGGGTAGTGAAGCTACTGATGTTGTGAATGTATTCGGTAGTGTCCCTGTGAAAGCAGGTGATGTAGTGTCTTTAGCACGGCACAAACAATGGCAGGATAAGCTTAAGGGTAGTGAAGCTACTGATGTTGTGAATGTATTCGGTAGTGTCCCTGTGAAAGCAGGTGATGTAGTGTCTTTAGCACGGCGCAAACAATGGCAGAATAAGCTTAAGGGTAGTGAAGCTACTGATGTTGTGAATGTATTCGGTAGTGTCCCTGTGAAAGCAGGTGATGTAGTGTCTTTAGCACGGCGCAAACAATGGCAGGATAAGCTTAAGGGTAGTGAAGCTACTGATGTGAATGTATTCGGTAGTGTCCCTATGAAAGCAGGTGATGTAGTGTCTTTAGCACGGCGCAAACAATGGCAGAATAAGCTTAAGGGTAGTGAAGCTACTGATGTTGTGAATGTATTCGGTAGTGTCCCTGTGAAAGCAGGTGATGTAGTGTCTTTAGCACGGCGCAAACAATGGCAGGATAAGCTTAAGGGTAGTGAAGCTACTGATGTGAATGTATTCGGTAGTGTCCCTGTGAAAGCAGGTGATGTAGTGTCTTTAGCACGGCACATCTGGATTTTGGCAAGTGCATATAGTGTAATGCATGAGCGTAATCTAAAGATGCAGAAGAAAAGTTCCCAGATGGAACAAAAGATGATAGAATTAGGTGGCCTGAAAACAGTTATGGAATGTAATACCAGACTGTTGAAGGATAAATTGGAACATTATCAGAATGTGGCAGAAAAAGCTGCCATAAAAATTGCTCAAAATAAGTACCAGAAAAGAAGAGGAAAAGTAAATAAAATCAAAGTACATAAAAGTATCGTCTCAGCTTCTATAAACTGGGATCCCGATACTTGGGATGGGGATGTGTGGGATTCATCTTCATCATCTGATGAGGAGGATTACCATAAAGGGAAGATTCAGGCTAACCCAGTAAGGAGGCGCCTAGAGAGGACAGAGAATGAGATCATCCGGGAACATGTCCGGGATGGTCAGGGGAATCTGCAATATGACGAAGATGGTAATGCCATCATAAATGAGAGAATGATTCCTCATGTAAAAAATCGAGTAACCATTGAAGATTACTCTCAGGGAGAAGTTGATAGCATTTTAACACAGTTTAGACAAAAACCAGGAGAAGGAGAAATTCCCTGGTTGGTCAGGGTGCACGATCTCGGAGGAGGTGGAGTGCACTTTGACGCCGGAGACGTGGCAAAATTTGTCACCATATCTCGGGACCCAGAAATTCAGAGATCAATAAAAAATTATTTTGTTGATCATAATGAGCATGGTACTCAAAACTTAATCATGATCTTAGCCCATGCATTTCTGGACAAATATCCATCAGAAGCAGACTTTCCTATCAATGATAAACCTTGGTATACCTTAAAAGATGGTATGGAAAGGCTGAAGGAAGAAGCAATGCGGAATGCTCTTCCTCTTTTGGGAATGGATGATGATTATCTCCAGTACCCATTGACAGCCAGCATAAGAAATAGGCTGGTTAAACATGCTCCTCCAACATACAAAACAGTTATTTTAACCTTAACTGTAGCGCTGACTGGAGAATCAATCGGTGTAGTTCTAGTGAGGATGAGGGAGTTACAGCATATGGGACAGTGGGATAAATCGTCCCCTGGAGGCCATGTTGGTAACAGCAAGCCAAACAATCCTGATTGTAAAGAGAAATCAGTAGGGGAGGCCCCACGAGTGTCTCGCAAAGACATGTTCCAGGCTTTGCTTAAAGCAGGGATCAATAAGGAAAGGATTGATGGAAAGGAGACAGGAGAATTATGGAAGTTATACAAAAAGAAAGTTCTATCCACAAAGAAAGTGACCACTACAAATGTGGAAGAGGGTTCAAAAACCCCCAAGGTAAAGAAATCAGAGGGAAAAGGGGAAAAAACCCCAAAGAAAGTGTCTTGGGAAGATATTCAGTCAGTTTATCCATGGGAAGAACTGGCTGCAGCCGTGGCCACAAAGGTCACGGTAAAATGGATGACTCTTAATCGAACCGAAGGAAAATTCTCCTTTGGGGTTATGTCTTGTCATAAGGAAATGCAGATCTAACATTATATCAATGATATAATGATACAAGGACAAGATGAGCAAAGTGTGAAAGATCAATTGACAAAACTGGTTGCTCATATGAGGAGTAAAGGATGGGAAATCAATGATGCCAAGGTTCAAGGACCGTCTCAGGTGGTAACATTTCTAGGGATTCAGTGGAACAAGGGGCACAGAGAGGTCTTGCCCAATGCCAGACAGAAAATTATTAATTTTCCGGTCCCTAACTCCAAACAGGAGACTCAGTCTTATATTGGATTGTTTGATTTTTGGAGACAACATATCCCTCATTTGGGACAAATGTTGGCTCCTTTGTACAAAGTAACGAGGAAAAAATATGAGTTCCACTGGGGAGAGGAACAGCAAAATGTGTTTGAGATGGTCAGGGAAGTGTGGCAAGACATTGAAGGGATTATTCAATCTACCAAGACCACTGTATTTCATGTCGATGCTCATGTCCCTACTAACTCACTTGAACGTTTGTTTAATTCAGAAGCAGATAAAGCAGCAGCCATCAGACAAGTCAGTCCAACAGTTGACAAGGCAAGGTACAGCTGTTTGGGCACACCAGAAAGAGCGACGCCTTATTCAGCAGGTTTAGACCTCAGTACATTGGAAACTGTCGTGGTACCCCCAGGTAAGGTAAAACCAATTTCAACAGGATTGGGTTGCCAGATACCAAAGAATCATTATGGTCAAATAGCCACTCCTAGTTTAGTGTTAAAAGGAGCCATAGTGGTGGGAGGGGTAATAGATGCAGATTATCAGGGAGAAATCAAGGTACTGATGCTAAATTTGGGAAATGAACCTTTGATATTGATGAAACACCAGAAGGTGGCTCAGATGTTAATAATTCCAATAAACTTGTCTGAAATAAGAGAAGGAACTGCCCCGGCAGAATTAACAATACGGGGTACTAAAGGTTTTGGATACTCTAATATTAGCAAAAATATGGATTCAAAACCTCCAAGGACCGCCCTCAGAGACAGCGGTAATAGCGGTCGGAAAAGATCGTACTTTCCTGATGAGACCAGGAGTGGGGAAGTGGGAATATGTCCCACAAGAAAAATGTTATTTACGAGAATAATAGTGTATCTTTATTTGCAGATGGTGTTGTAAATAAACGTAATCCATGGTATCGGTTACTGGGAAGAGCTCGATAGTGATGAGATGGAGAAATTCCTGTGTTTGATGTTTGCCTCTTTGGTCATTGGATGGACAAGTCTACATCAGGAGGAACCTGTGGCGAATGAATTTATGATGCACCATCACATTTTCAACACACAGATTGCTGGATCTGTACACATTCTTCGGTTACAGCCACCAGTATCCCTTATCTGGATGTCCCGGTATCGATGGAGGAAATCTTAAAGTAGAAAAGTTGTTCTGATCATCTTGCTGATAAAGACACTCGAAGTGTTCGTCTATAGAATACTACAGTACCCATTTCCATAGTGGGATGGATCAATCTTCCATGGTGGCAAGGCAATTTGAATGCAACAGTCACCAATTTGCAATATCTGGCTTTTAAGGGAGGAATTTGGGTACTAAGATATAAGACTGGACTGACTAATCTGGGATTCATCCCTATGGGGAATATAAAAATAAGTTTTGGGACAGCTATAAATACTGTAGATGCTTTTAAACCCAGCTTAGTGGAAAGGACAATTCATGATATGTTATGGCCTTATGCCAATATGTTCATAAATGGGACTAGTGAAACTTGTAGTAACATATCGGGAAATGTAATGTGTAATGATTCCTTTGAATATCGAGCAAATGCCAAAACACATGATATTCAAGGGAGCTTTTCAGATAATATTGCTTTTAGTTTTAATATACTGTACAAAAGTAGTGAAAGTGATTATATTTGTGATTCAACGTTTATCTAAACAAACCAAGAAAACAAAATTTGTGGCAAACAATATTTCGTGGTCATGGTATGGTATATTCCGAGTGATCTTCTTCTAGTGGAATACTGATGATGGAAAATAATCCCTGGGATCAAGGACCGATTGTGATACCAATGTGATATGACTGAAAGAATGTGTGATTAGATAGGAATCATAATCAAAAGATAGGAGTGATCCCAGATATTATTTGACCTATCAATAATTCAGTATCAAAGAGATGTCCTCTGGATGGCCAATATGATGACCAAAGAATACATGTCAAACAGGTCTTGAAGCAGTTTCAAGATAATGGGGAAGTCACATTTACAGTTCCACTTACCGGAAACTTGTGGTTGGCTTAAAGACAGGTTTAAGGAAGCTTGCATATGAAATTTACGGCTCATTGCAATATTTCACTAACACTATGGTCAACTGTGGTCGGTCAGTTGACAACTGGCTAAATGTGCAGGAAATGTGCAGGAAGCTGCTGGTGCCCACAGCAGTTTGTGGTCAAGTTACATGAACATGACTCAGCTGTCACATGCTGGTGACCATTTAAACACAACCTACAAAGTTTTCCTATAAAAATACACCGAACTCGCTTAATGTTAAGGGAAACCTTCCAGGACATTGAAGTGTACGCACTGCTCCTGTGATGCAAGATGCCATGTTGTTTCCTTATCATTAACTCGAGTTCCCTTCGATGTGAAAGGATTGCTACAACAAACGGTAATGTTGATGCATATTTCTGTTATTGTATAAGATTCTAAATGCCTATGTACCATTAACTATTCATGTGCTATTAAAATAAATAGTATCTTGCTATAAAGAATATTAGTATTCATGCCTGATTAGGATATCAGTGAGCGCTTCGTAAGTACGGGCTTTCAGCCCCCTTTTTAGTAGAATTTAGCAAGACATGAGGGAATGATGTATAGCAGAGCATGGGAAAGCTGGGTGCCGAGCACAAGATGGATATCAGAACATGGGAAAACTGTGTTCTGATAGAGGGACTTCAGATCATGGGAAACCTGGGTGCTGAGGGTAAGAGCCAAGTGTCAGCATCATTATCCTGTACCCCGAGTGTCAGTGTCATTATCCCGTACCCTGAGTGACGGTGTACGTGGAGGGGAGGCCCAGTCCAAAGTGGACATATGTGTGTGGGGAACCGCTCCGTGGACTTCACTGTGAAGTCCACGGAGCGGTTCCCCACACACATATGTCCACTTTGGTCTGTTCTGAAGCGGTGGATCCATAAAGGAGGATCTTACAAAGGAAGATCATAATTTTACCCTGCATCTCCATAGATAAGTCCTTTCTGAGGAAGACCGAATTAGGTCGAAAACGTTTATTTATTTATGGACTTTTTCTCTGAATAAAAAAATTCTATTTGAACATCACTACTGCTTAAAGTCTCTTATTGGGGTTACTAAGAGTGCCGGAGTTCTTTCCTACATACTGCAATACATTTCAGCTGGATGTGGTTCACAACCAGCTGAACCAAGTGCTGAGGTCTAGGACGGGCCCTTTGAAGCCCCGGGCCTGGTCGCAGTGGCGACCACTGCGACCGCAATCGTTACGCCCCTGGTACTAATAAAAAGACAACACGAGGGAAGGGGGACAAACAAGGGAGACAGATTCAACAAAAACTCCAATTCTTCTCCAGAGAGGGACTCCACTGCATTCACTGGAAATATTTTATTGTACTTTTCAACATGCAAAAGTAGACATAATGATATTATTATATAGCTTATGATAATATTGTTGACTGGATGAAATAAAATAAGCCAACAACAATATCCCAGCAAAACAAGGGAACTTAAGCCTGCTTTACATGTTACGATTCTGCATACGATATCGTATGCGATCATAACCGCCCCCATCGTATGTGCGGCACGTTCAATTTTGTTGAATGTGCCGCACAAATGATTAACCCCCGTCACGCGTAATTACCCGTCCATACGACCTCGCTGTGGGCGGCGAACGTCCACTTCCTGGAGTGGGAGGGACGTTCGGCGTCACATCGACGTCACGCGGTAGACGGCCAATAGAAGCTGAGCGGGGCGTAAACATCCCGCCCACCTCCTTCCTTCCGCATTACCGGCCGGGAGCCGCAGGACGCAGGTAAGATCTGTTCATCGTTCCCGGGATGTCACACACTGCGATGTGCGCTACCCCGGGTACGATGAACAATCTGACGTTCAATTCATGAGGAATGAATGACGTGCGTGCGATGAACATTTTACCGTTCAATCGCAATCGCACGTACCTGTCACACACTGCAATGTACCTTACGATGCCGGATGTGCGTCACTTACAACGTGACCCCGCCGACACATTGTAAGATACAGTGCAGCGTGTAAAGCGGGCTTTAACAGGCTAAAAGGTAGCTAAATCAGGATAAAAAATATAGAAGGTCAGTGGCTAGCGTAAAGCAAGAATCCTCCAAGTTTGTAGAGAAACCATCCAACAAGATGCACAAAGGAGACGCCCGGAAGATAGGCCTGCCTCCAGTCTTCATTATTCTTCAGGATTCCTCCTCCCCTTTTCTTCAGTGTCCCTGTCATGTCAGGTGCGCAGCCGCAAATCCATTCTGCAGTGACTCCCCGGCGCCTGCGCAAATTGAAGTCTGTGCCCACAGAAGGGCCACACAGTGCAGGGACATCTAGCATAATGAACCGGTGCGAGATTTCCAGTCGTGCACCTGACGTCACAGGAACACCAGGGAAGAGAAGGGGCAGAGGAATCCTGTATAATGAAGCCTGGAGGCAAGCAGCACACGCCGCATAGCCTGGAAGACAGAAGATATAAAAGATGATCTTTCCAAAACGACCCCTCATCCAGGAGGCATACAGGTATGGCTAATTTCACCTCTATGCTTCCTGTATGCCCACATTAATAATTATAAAATGCAAAAGGTGACAAATTCCCTTTAAGGTGAGAGTTTTTTGAAGCTGAAGAAATTTATACAGAATATTTTTATTGTAATTATCACCATTTTACAGTTTACAGTGAATGCAGATGATGTCTTCATATCAGAATTACGGATCATTACTAATCAGAATGATTTAGTATGGTCTGCCAGTGTGTTTGTAAAAAATATTGTCTGTCAATGATTTTTTTGATAAGCTGTCTCCAAAAAATAAAAAGGTCAGTTGTGAAGCCTGGTGGTCACATGACTGCTAGCATGCGATTCGCATATATGTAACCACTAGTATTGAGTGAGGCCATACATGTCTAAATGTAATGTTGCCAGAAATAAGCAAATCATATACTTGCGGTCACATGATCGCCCGCTCTCGCTGCCGGCACCGGAGAACTCTAACAGCATGTGGTGCATATGCTGGGAGGATTCAAAAGTCTGGAGTCACATAGATTGTCTGAAGGCTTTCATTCCAAACCTGGACAACCCCTTTAAGTACACCAGATTAATGTTCATTGACTATTATACATATTAATTTGTGCTTAACTAAACAAAATGGTCAAACTGTAAACTTCCATGAGTAGGGTATTGTGATTTAGTTGTCTTGTCAGAAAATTACAGAAATAAGGGATTGGGGAAAAAAAATTGAATTTGAGGAATTTGCTCATCAAATAGAGCATGCAAGGGATCGGTCTTGAAATTAGCGGAGATGGTTGAAAAACGTTATACACAGGAATGTAATCGTCTCACTTTGAGACAAGTGCACAATTTGATACACAAAGCCCTCTGTAATGCATTCAAACAAGCAATTTGGGAACATCTGAAGGAAATCATGTATGTAGTCTACAAGGGAGCTTGAAACATCTCATAATTACGTCAATCTTGGCCTCTGTAAACAAGTCATTAAAGGAAACTAATCACCAGCATTTTGGTATATAACCTAAAGCTAGGGCTATACTGGCACTATCAGGCTGAGTCTATACATACCTATAGTGCTCAGCTCGGATGTTTAGGTTTTGAGATCCAAGAAAGTAAAGTTAATAAAATCGGCAGCTTCTTGAGTGACATCAGCTGAGGATCAGATAATATCTGGGGGGTATTCATACTTATCCCTTCCCCCTGTTAGAATGGTAGATGCTATAATGTACGGGCTCTTGACAGGTATGACGTAACTTGTCATGTGATGGGGCATGTTCAAAATGCAGCTCCATGTTTCCAGCCCGACATTTCCAGACGGAATAAACATTCTTTTTCTAATGTCACAAAGTGGACAGAAAGAAACATCGCCACGCCCACCAACCAAGCCGGCCATGCCCGCTAACCTGGCAGGAGCCCGTACATTCTAGACTCAACCCTGTTAGAATTAGCATAAGTATTATACAATCGATTCACTTTTCCCCTAGTAGGACCTGTGTGAGGTCATACCCATGTGACCAGAAGGGGCAGGGCCTCAGCCAACAAAGCTGATATATATATATATACATATATATATATATATATATATATATATATATATATTGCAATTGCCGATACAGTTGAGAGCAATGATGAGATGGAGCGGCGCACTGCCTCTCATCATTCTCCCCGCTGTGTCTGTCGGCCCTCTGACAGATCAGCAGCGGAGCGCAGTGACGTCATCACAGCGCGCCTGCAGTGAGGTCAGAGCGAACGCAGTGTACTCGCCAGGGAGATGAGACCGGAGAAGTGGGGGAACGAGGAGAAGTGAGTATTAGTATGTATTCAATCACGGTGGCCAGAAGACTATGGGGGTGCATTAAATGATATGGCGGCTGTATATGTCACGCTCCCGGGATCCCGGCGCCGTCTGTCACTCACCGGTCCGGTTCCCGGGTCTCCTGTCCGCGGCTGCTCCACCCACTCTTCCTCCTGTGCATCCTCCAGGCTCCCCGTCCGCAGGTTCCGGCATCCCGCTGCGGTGGACTCAGCGTCTGCCTCACCTGCGTCTCCTCCACTTCGCCCAGCACGTCCTGCACTGGTCTCCGGCACTCGGGCCTCACGCATGCGCACTAGGGCGCGCTTACTCACCTCTTCTTAAATGGCCAGTATCACTGAAACAGGATATCGTTGATTACGGGTACAGGGTATATAAGAACTTCCTTTTCTTGTGGGCGGTGCCTGTTCAACTTGTTCTTGTAGTCTATCTCTTGCACTAGATGTTCAGGTCCCTCTGTGCTTAGTATCCAGGTTAACCCTGTCTCTGCCCACAGAGTTCAACTGCCGATCCGAGTGTGTCCAGCCTGCCACTTCCCAGGAGTTGCCCCGGTGACCATCAGCTGTGGATCCCATCATCCTCTGCCAGCCCGTAACCGTCACCGGTTCTGGATTCCACCTGGCCACATCAGCCTGCACTCCTCGCTGGACCCTGACTCCATCTGCTGTTTCCACTCGGCACCTGTACCTGGTTCCTGTCATCTGTCCTGCCCACGGCTACCGTTGGACTAAGCGCCATATCCCGTACGGACGTCTGAAGGACACGAAACCCGAAGTCACTTGTCTCCCGTCTGCTGTGCATCTAGGCCCTCTGGGGAGGCCGCCAGACAGTCCCTGTATAGGGGTTCGCTCCTGGTTGTCTCTCTGGGGGAGTCGGGTGCACGGCCCCGTGGATCCACCTCTGGACTGAACGTTACAGTATACTACATGAGGGTGCGTAATACTATCTGGGTCTGCACTGTGCTATATTGGGGCTGTATACTACATGAGGGTGCCGAATGCTATCTGGGTCTGCACTGTGCTACATAGGGGCTGTGTACTATGTGAGGATGCCTAATGCTATCTGGCTCTGTACTGTGCTATATGGGGGCTGCTTAATATTATATGGGGACTGCATAGTGCCATACGTGGGCTGCATAGTGTCATATGGGGGCAGCGTAATGTTATATGGGGGCTGCATAGTGCCATATGGGGGCTGCAGTGCCATATGGGGGTTGTATAGCGCCATATGGGGGCTGCATAGTGTCATATAGGGGCTGCATAGTGCCATATGGGGGCTGCATAGTGCCATATGGGGGCTGCATAGTGCCATATGGGGGCTGCATAATGCTACGAGGGGGCTACATAATACTATATGGAGGACTAAGGGGGCTTCATAACACTATATGGAGGAATATGGAGGCTGCATACTACTATACCCCCAGAGTTGTATGTTCCCTCCACCCCGTTGCTGTATACCCCCTCAGAGACGTATGTCCCCCCAACCCCAGAGCTGTATACCCCCAGAGTTGTATGTTACCCACCACCTCAGAGCCACTGCCCCCCTCTAGAGATGTATGCCCCCCATTGCTGTATATGTCTTTCCTCAGTAATATGTATGCCCCCCCCAGTAATGTGTATGTTCCCAGCCTCTCTTGTGATGTATATACAGCAGTGTTAGGCTATGTGCGCACGTTGCGTACAGTTCACTGCAGAAATTTCTGCAGCGATCTGAAGAGCACATGTGCGCACGAGCAGTGAGACTATGGAACTCTCTGCCGCATGATGTTGTAATGAGTGATTCACTACTAACATTTAAGCAGAGCCTGGATGCCTTTCTTGAAAAATTTAATATTACCAGTTATGTATATTAGATTTTATGACAGGGTATTGATCCAGGGAACTAGTCTGATTGCCAGATGTGGAGTCAGGAAGGAAATTTTTTCCCCATTGGAACTTGTTTGCCACATTGGGGTTTTTTTTGCCTTCCTCTGGATCAACATGTTAGGCTACGGGTTGAACTAGATGGACAGAAGCCTGCTTTACACCTTACAATTAGGTCTGCGATCTCGTATGCGATGTGACACGCCCAGGTCGCATATGCGATCTAATGAGATTGCACGTAGGTCGTTCATTTGCTGTCACACGTGCGTTAGTAGTCTATGTTAAATTGATCAATTTTGTGTGCGATCCTTTGGATCATGTGTTCTGTGACGTATGCATTGGGCACCTTTTTTTTTTTTTATTTATTGACTTGCCAAGCGTGTGTAATGTGTAGGGATGCGTTTTTACGATGTCATCTGCCATTCAGCTCTGCTACATGGCCGCTAACAGCAGACACAGACAGCCATGTAGCAGCGGTGAATGGCCGCTGACAGCAGACACAGACAGAGCCGCACTGTCAGAATGAACTCGGGTGAACCTCACCCGACTTCATTGTCATGCTGCGGCTCTGTCTGTGTCGCGTCCTGATTAGCGGTCACCAGTGAAGGATTCACCGGTGACCGCTAATCTCCTGAGTAACTGAATTGAGCAGCCCTCTCTCATATACTCACCGATCCCCGATCCCCGGCGCTGCACGGCATTCACACTGCTCCGGCGGCTTTTACTGTTTTGAAAAAGCCGGCCGCCCATTAAACAATCTCGTATTCCCTGCTTACCACGCCCACCGGCGCCTATGATTGGTTACAGTGAGACACGCCCCCCACGCTGAGTGACAGGTGTCACACTGCACCCAATCACAGCAGCCGGTGGGCGTGTCTATACTGTGCATTGAAATAAATAATTAAAAAAAACGGCGTGCGGTCCCCCCCAATTTTAATACCAGCCAGATAAAGCCATACGGCTGAAGGCTGGTATTCTCAGGATGGGGAGCTCCACGTTATGGGGAGCCCCCCAGCCTAACAATATCAGCCAACAGCCGCCCAGAATTGCCGCATACATTATATGCGACAGATCTGGGACTGTACCCGGCTCTTCCCGATTTGCCCTGGTGCGTTGGCAAATCGAGGTAATAAGGAGTTATTGGCAGCCCATAGCTGCCAATAAGTCCTAGATTAATCATGTCAGGCGTCTATGAGACACCTTCCATGATTAATCTGTAAGTTACAGTAAATAAACACACATACCCGAAAAATCCTTTATTAGAAATGAAAACACAAACATATACCCTGGTTATCCACTTTAATCAGCCTCAAAAAGCCCTCCTTGTCCGGCGTAATCCAGGATGCTCCAGCTTCGCTTCCACCGCAGCTGCATGGAGGTGACCGGAGCTGCAGAAGACACCGCCGCTCCGGTCACCTCCACACAGCTAATGAAGACAGCCGCGCGATCAGCTGACCTGTCACTGAGGTTACCCGCTGTCACTGGATCCAGCGGTGACAGCGGGTAACCTCAGTGACAGGTCAGCTGATCGCGCGGCTGTCTTCATTAGCTGTGTGGAGGTGACCGGAGCGGCGGTGTCTTCTGCAGCTCCGGTCACCTCCATGCAGCTGCGGTGGAAGCGAAGCTGGAGCATCCTGGATTATGCCGGACAAGGTGGGCTTTTTGGGGCTGATTAAAGTGGATAACCAGGGTATATGTTTGTGTTTTCATTTCTAATAAAGGATTTTTCGGGTGTGTGTGTTTATTTACTGTAATTTACAGATTAATCATGGAAGGTGTCTCATAGACGCCTGACATGATTAATCTAGGACTTATTGGCAGCTATGGGCTGCCAATAACTCCTTATTACCTCGATTTGCCAACGCACCAGGGAAAATCGGGAAGAGCCGGGTACAGTCCCAGATCTGTCGCATATAATGTATGCGGCAATTCTGGGCGGCTGTTGGCTGATATTGTTAGGCTGGGGGGCTCCCCATAACGTGGAGCTCCCCATCCTGAGAATACCAGCCTTCAGCCGTATGGCTTTATCTGGCTGGTATTAAAATTGGGGGGGACCGCACGCCGTTTTTTTTAATTATTTAATTATTTATTTCAATGCACAGTATAGACACGCCCACCGGCTGCTGTGATTGGGTGCAGTGTGACACCTGTCACTCAGCGTGGGGGGCGTGTCTCACTGTAACCAATCATAGGCGCCGGTGGGCGGGGTAAGCAGGGAATACGAGATTGTTTAATGGGCGGCCGGCTTTTTCAAAACAGTAAAAGCCGCCGGAGCAGTGTGAATGCCGTGCAGCGCCGGGGATCGGGGATCGGTGAGTATATGAGAGAGGGCTGCTCAATTCAGTTACTCAGGAGATTAGCGGTCACCAGTGAATCCTTCACTGGTGACTGCTAATCAGGACGCGACACAGACAGAGCCGCAGCATGACAATGAAGTCGGGTGAGGTTCACCCGAGTTCATTCTGACAGTGCGGCTCTGTCTGTGTCTGCTGTCAGCGGCCATTCACCGCTGCTACATGGCTGTCTGTGTCTGCTGTTAGCAGCCATGTAGCAGAGCTGAATGGCAGATGACATAGTAAAAACGCATCCCTACACATTACACACGCTTGGCAAGTCAATAAAAAAAAAAAAAAAAAAAAGGTGCCCAATGCATACGTCACAGAACACATGATCCAAAGGATCGCATACAAAATTGATCAATTTAACATAGACTACTAACGCACGTGTGACAGCAAATGAACGACCTACGTGCAATCTTATTAGATCGCATATGCGACCTGGGCGTGTCACATCGCATACGAGATCGCACACCTAATTGTAAGGTGTAAAGCAGGCTTCTGTCCATCTAGTTCAACCCGTAGCCTAACATGTTGATCCAGAGGAAGGCAAAAAAAACCCCAATGTGGCAAACAAGTTCCAATGGGGAAAAAATTTCCTTCCTGACTCCACATCCGGCAATCAGACTAGTTCCCTGGATCAATACCCTGTCATAAAATCTAATATACATAACTGGTAATATTAAATTTTTCAAGAAAGGCATCCAGGCTCTGCTTAAATGTTAGTAGTGAATCACTCATTACAACATCATGCGGCAGAGAGTTCCATAGTCTCACTGCTCGTGCGCACATGTGCTCTTCAGATCGCTGCAGAAATTTCTGCAGTGAACTGTACGCAACGTGCGCACATAGCCTAACACTGCTGTATATACATCACAAGGACTGACAGAGATTAGTTAATGACAGACATTGTGAGGCGCTTCAGAACGCAGCTTTTCAGCTGCGCTCTGAAGCAGACCTTTTTTAAGCTGCGGTGCAGAGCGCACACCTGCGCACATAGCCTCAGACATCAAAAGCGTATGAGGGATGTCACACGTTAGAATTCACTAGTTTCGTACAACAAAACGTCCAATGTATGAGGAATAAACGACGTGTATGCGATCACCGTATTTTGGTTCAATCTTGATCGCATGTAGGTTTCACACGCAAATACGTCACGAACGATGCCGGATGTGCGTCACTTACAACTTGACCCCGACGACGGATTGAAAGATCTATTGAAGTGTGTAAAGCAGGCTTAAGAGTCTCCCTTCAACCTTAAAAACTATGATACTATGAAATGTCCGTAGTGAAGCCGATTCCATGCGCTCTGCCTGCAGCTCCTCCCATAGACAGAGCAGGAGCTGCCGGCAAAGCGCACGGAAGAAGTGACATGTCACTTCTTTTTACGCAGCGCTTCGGCAGTAGCCGAAGCGCTGCGCTCTAAAACGCCACGCGCGCATGGCCCCTGCATAATCTCCATAGACTGTGCAGGGGACGCAGGACGCATGCAGTTACGCTGCGCTACAAAGAGCAGCGTAACTGCATGTATATACGCAACGTGCGCACATAGCCTTAGTGTGTTCTATGTGCGGCCATGTTTGTTAGTGACTGCCACCAATCAGCGTGGCACAGACACATGATGCCCAGGAAGAGCTGGATGGAGACAAGCGGGGAGGTGAATGAGGCTGTTGCCGGCGTCCCAATATTAAAAATATACATAAGTATATAAAAATATAAAAATAATGTGTCTGTGTGTGCATGTATCATGTGTATCTATGTATGTCAGTGTATATGTCTAGATTTATGTCTATTTATCTGTGTTTTTGTGAATTTTTCTTTAAATATATATGTGTAAGTATGCCTGTATGTATCTGTGCATGTCTATGTGTGGATGGGGCCCACTGAGACTCGAAAACCTGGAGCCAGCCCTGGTTTGTATAATACTTATGCTAATTCTAACAGGGGGAGGGTATAACTATGAATACCCCCCAGCTATTATCTGATCCTCAGCTGCTGTCACTCAAAAAGCTAATGATTTTATAAACTTTACTTTCATGGATTTCAAAACCTAAACATCCGAGCTGACCACTAAAGGTATGTATAGACTCAGCCTGAGACTGGATTCACACGAACGTGTAGCATCCTATGCGAGTGCATCGGATGCGAATTGCTAATGACACTCAGCTCCCACTGTGCTGCCAGCGTGAGCCGAGTGCCATGCGACTGTGACACGATCTTGCAGCTGCGAAGGAGGGGGCGGGAGCTGTGGAGGAGAGGGAGGGATTAATATCCCCATCTCCTCCATTGTCAGCTGATGCCATTATCTCACTGCATTCCAATATCATCCGAGTGTAGTCCAATGTTTCACCCGCACTCATAGCCTTGTATGGGTGCGGGTGACACGGCTCTCCCAGACAATCGCAGCATGCTGCCACTTTTCTCTCATCCAGAATCTGGATGAGAAAAAAGCGGACCATCTGCTCTCTTTCATTGACTAATGTCGCGGGCGGAGGAGGGGACACTGCTCTCTCCCACTGCTCGGGTCCGGCTGCCGCGGCTGCTGCGGCCTGCTGCTGCTCGGTGGCTCGAGCGATGGGCCGGATCCCGGGGACTCGAGCGGCGCTCCTCGCCCGTGAGTGAAAGGGGATTGGTTTTTGGGACAGTTTATTGTCCGTGACGCCACCCACGGTTGTGGTGATTGTGTGGACACCACCGCTGCTCTGTATGGGGATCCCGGGAGCGATGACAGGGAGCAGCAAAGTTGTTGGTTCTCCCCTCCGTGGGTAGGGGGGTGGTTGTCCCGGGGCCCGGTGATGAGGTGGGGGGATGAGGGATGGCGGGGCCGGTGCAGGGTTTGGTGGGGTGCAGGGACGCGGGGGCAGCGCTGTGCCTCACGGCACTGTGGTACTCACTCAGCCTGAGATGATGACACAGTTCTCGGTAAAACACATGGCGGGAAAGACGGTTCCCACGGACGGCTGCGGTTGCTTTTCCCCGGTAGTTGACGGTGACGGTCCCTTTTCCTGCACCTAAGTCTATGTTGGTAGCGATGGGTTCCCACCGGTAACCCGCTCCCCGGCTGGATATGGGCCGGAGGAGCCCCTTCTTGCCCGCAGGCGCTGGCCCTGGGAAACTGGTGCCTTGGCGGTGGCGGTGTTTCCCCTTCACGGTTGGACTGTTGCCTTCAATCGGGACTTAGTTGTTGGGAGACCCGGAGGTCCCCTTCACTAACGGATTTGGCAAATTCACGGCGACTCCTAGCCTTGCCGGGATCCGAAAGGCCCCTGCCAATGGTTCTGGCTTCTCTTCGTATACCGCTCCGGTACCGCCGGGCCACCACCCGTCCACGGTCCTTTCGGTAACCTCCGATCAGCCTCTCCTGCAGACGGTCACCGCCGTCTGCTGACCTTGCTGTCTCAGTCCGGGGCACACACCCGGACCAACTTCAGGCTTCCTCAACTGTCACTTTCTCTTCCACTTTTACTCCTCTCTCTTGCTCCTCTACCACTTCCTTCTCCAACTCTCACTAAAACTGAACTCCATCTCAGACTCTAGTCTGACTTCAACTGCCTGGTTCTCCCGCCTCCAGGGCTGTGAACTCCTCGGTGGGCGGAGCCAACCGCCTGGCCCACCCCCTGGTGTGGACATCAGCCCCTGGAGGAAGGCAACAAGGATTTTGGGGTAGCTTCGGTGTACCTATCCGGGGTGTAGGGTGTGGTGGTGTTATGACCTGTGACCCCTGGCTTGCCCAGGGCGTCACACTAACATTGATCCTCGTGCAATGTGAGATTTTCTCACATTGCACTCGTCTGATTCATACCCTCGTGTGAGAGTACCCTGAGGTTATATATGAAAATACTGGTGATTGGTTCCCTTTAATGTTCACCTTCATTGAGAGGGTAGAGGTTTAATTCCAGTTTTGGACAGAAAGGATTTTACTCATGCCTAATTCCCAAGTAGCCATGTAAATAATGACTGTAAGCCAATTGTTTGTCTATGGATGAGTTGACAGAGATGGCTGACAACCGATTGAGCGCTCAGTTGTCTTCTCCTGTACTGTATGTATATAGCCAGCTTGAGGCCTCGGTTCCACTTGCGTTTTGCACAGATGAGTGCAATGTGATAAAACATCAGACTGAACTTGCACCAGTGCAAAACTATGGGGCAGTGTCCATTTGCGATTGATTTCTCATGCCATATTGACATAAGAAATGAATCGCAGCATGCTGCGTTCGGCAGCGAGTCTCGGCTCACACACACTCATACATGTTATCTGACCGCAGTGTGATGTACGCAGAGACAGGCAGCGGAGGAGATGGGGGGAAAGTGCTTCCTCTCTTCCGCAGCTGTGATCTGATCGCAAGATCGCATCACAGTCACATGACACTCGGCTCATACTCGCAGCAGAGGGTCATTAGCATATCACTTCCAATGCTCTCGCATCAGAAACTATGTGCAAGTGGATCTGAGGCCTTAGCCAGAGACAAGAGTGGCATCAAAAAATATCTCCTGCACTGGAGGACCCCTCCTAGCAGTGCATTACATAGACAATCAGAATTGTGTAACGCTTCATTCCTTCTGTGGTAGAATTGCAAGGAATCTGAACTCTTGTTACCATGTTTCCTCTTAAGGGAGTTATTCAGGATTTTATTTTTTTTACAACGTTGCTCAGCAGCAACAATGGTTTTTTTACATTTTTTTTTACAATGTTGTGCCTAGATTTGATCTCTACTGATACAGAGCGGTCAAAGACCCATCCTGCTGGTGATTAAGCAACTTCCACCATCCTCAACAGAGCACTAGCTTCTTTTCTACTCTGCTTTATTGAAAGGGGTGTGACTGCTGATGTCAAGCTGACTGACAGCCGGCTCCCTGCTGATCAACTGCGGGAAGCCGGCTGTCAATCTTCAGGACTATCAGTTAAATCCCGTTAGTGGTCAGTAGAGCATTCCAGAAGAAGAGCTGTTCTGCTCACATAGAGCATCGGAATCCCCGGTAGGAACAGGCAGGGAGTGATCTCTTAGTAATTAGTAATTACCTGCTTGTTAGTTTTTTAGCTCATAGCAAACTGAAAAAAAAATCCTTGATAACCTTTTTAGATCTCAATATACTTGCATTGAGTGAGGCCGAGTCCATCTAGTCGGAATATGGCTGGGAGTCTGCATATCACGTACTTGCTGCCACCGACATTCCCGACTCTGACATCGGAGAATCCTCAAAGTCCACAATGCAAGCAATGTGAGGATTCACAAGTCTGCTATCACTCAGGATTTAGACCGGACAACCCCTTTATCTTACAATTATTTTTGGAGGTTCCAACAGAGGACATCTTGTGACTGACATATTATCAGGAGACCCGGTTGACCAAAAGGAATTGTTAAATACATTTCTCTTTTAGATCAAGCACAAAATAATTTTTCAAATGTAATCGCAGCTAAAAAAAGCTCCTGTAAATATTCCTGTTACATTGTTGTAATGGCACTTTAGGTGTGAACGTTTTGTTTTGTCAAAGATACCTGTGCATGTGCAGCTCTCTATTCTTGTCTATGGGACGTCTGAATCTTTTTTTAGACAATAAATTACTTTATAGATATTAAGAACTGGCATACATCGTAGTTCCTTAATACAATATTCACTGACACCACCTCTGATACATCCTTTAGTGATAATGAAAGGCACCAGGTCTCGGTAAGCAGCCATCCTCCAGAAAAGGCGAGTTCCCCTGCGGAGTACTGAATTGTATATTTTCTATCAGCAGACTATTGAATACACCAAATACAATTATGTTGGGTAATACTGGAATGTAGTGCTTTAGTGTGTAATAATACACAATACTGTAAAAGCAAGGACTAGACTCGGGTGCACTAGTGGAGAGAGTATTCACATACATAAAGCACCATCTTGTGGGCTGTTGGTACTTATGCAGCAATGCTTATATTACGAACGACTATATATTCTTCCCGATTTCCGGTTTTGTTTTAGAGACACTGTATCCTTGCCATCCAGCTAGGCCAACTAGGCAATTTTCATTTTCAACTCAAAGAATGAATTTTGTTAATTATTAACTGTATAGATAATGGAAGCTTAAATGTTATATGATTGACCTGCATATATCATCAGCAGAATATAGTCACTATCTATAGCCTTTTTTAATGGGTCAATCTACATTTTAGAGATAAATGGCAGCTGTGATTTTCACTGCACATCATAATACTAGCACATTGACAAGAGTAGTTGTAAGTGTGAGCAAAAGTGAAAACCAAGCACATATGTAAACAGTTCACAAAAGTTAGTTTCAGTTTTTATGGCTAAACATGATATAAAAAAGATACAAAATATTTAGCATAATATTAAAAGTGATATTCATGGAATATCCAAAGGATATGCAGTAAAATACACTCATCAACATTGAAATTTCAACACCAAGAAAGAAAGGTCATAGGCTATGTGCGCACTTACCGGATTTTGCCGCGGATTTTTCGCGGATTTGCTGCATGTTTCGCTGCAGAAAATGTTCATAACATCTCTGCAGTGAATCACCAGCAAATCCTATGGAGAAAAAAAATCCTGTGCGCACTGGGCGGAATTTGACAGCTGCATGTTTTGCTGCGGGATTCCCGCAGCAAAAACAAGTGCATGTCACTTCTTTTCCGCACATCGCTGCGGGATTTCACTCCATTGACTCAATGTTAATCATGAAATCCCGCAGGGAATAACGCAGGCAGCAAATTCTGTGCGGTTCACTGCGTTTTCCTGCGTTATTCCCTGCGGTATTTTGCGGTTTACCTCCGGTAATGTGCATCACTTGCTTGCGGTTTTGCAGGGAAGTGATGTCATTACAGGAAGAGGAAGCCGTGCAGAGTAAACACACAGATCACACACACATAGAAATCACAGACATAGATCACAGACATAGAACACACATAGACACAGACACATAGAACACACATAGAAAGAAAACGGAAATATAGGAAAAAAAGAACGTGGGCTCCGCTGCATATTTACCTTCCAGCTGAGGTAAGCACACAGCAGCGGCCCGGTATTCTCAGGCTGGGGAGGGAGAGGGTCAGGGATAATGTCCCCCGTCTCACTCCCCCTCCGGCAGCCGAGAATATCAGCCGCAGCTGCCCCGGCACTGTCACATCCATTATGCGGCAGCACCGGGAGTGTCCTCGGCTCTTCCTGCCGCCGTGTAGCAGTGGCGGTCAGGGTAATATAACAAGGGGTTAATGGTGATGGGGGACCACCGCCATTAACCCCAGGCTTGATCATGGCAGCGTCTATGTGACAGCTGACATGATCAACCCGTAAGTAAAGTGAATAAAGCACAGACACCGAAAAATCCTTTATTTTAAATAAAACCAACAAGCCTCGTTCACCATTTTATTAACCCCCCCCAAACAAAGCTCCGGCGTAATCCACACAGCTCCGGCATAATCCACAGCTCCGGCTCCGACGTCCTGCACTGCTGACATCCAGCCGCGACTGTCACAGACACAGGCTGAATGCAGCAGACAGCAGAGGTAATTACCGGTCATTTCCCACGGCCGGTAATGTGAACTCACTGCCGACCGTGGGAAATGCAGCGATCTGTCATCTATCTATCCCTCTATCTATCCCTCTATCTATTCTTCTGTCTCTTTATCTATCTATCTATCTATCTACTATCTCAGAATTAAATGACTTTTTTTTTTTTTTTTTCTTCAATGTGCTTTATTGCATTGAATGCAATAAAGCACATCCCAACCCGCACGCGGCAAAACCGCGGCAATACCGCGAATAATACCGCGGTAAAACCGCGGCAAACTGCGGCAAACCGCATGCGGTTTTCGGGTGCGGTTTCCCGCGGTTTTTTACCGCGGGTGCGGTAATCTTTGAGAGGATGCGGAATTTTCACAAGAAAATTCCATTTCCCAGTGCGCACAGAGCCATAGAGTTCTGGAAATCACAGGATGATAGACATGTGAATGATATGCAAATCATGAAAAAAAGAAATAACATTTTCGAAACATTTCAGCTTAACTGGTATGAGCACTAGGTCCAGAAATACACGCACTTTTGTGCCTGTCAATGAGCTTGCTATCAATGAGGTTATTAATGGTTGACTGAGAAATGTTCTGCCACTTGGCCATGCAAGTCATCAAGATCCACTGCTGAGGGCTTTTTCGGGCTTATTAAATTGGTGAACAAGGCAATTTGTTAGTGTTTTTTTTTCTAATAAAGGATTGTTCGGGTGTGTGTGTTTATTTACTGTAATTTACAGATTAATCATGGAAGGTATCTCGGGGAGACGCCTGACATGATTAATCTAGGACTTATTGGCAGCTATGGGCTTCCAATAACTCCTTATTACCCTGATTTGCCAACACACCAGGGCAAATCGGGAAGAGCCGGGTACAGCACCAGAACTGTCGCATATAATGTATGCGGCAATTCTGGGAGGCTGCTGACTGATATTGTTAGGCTGGGGGGATCCCCATAACGTGGGGCTCCCCATCCTGAGAATACCAGCCTTCAGCCATATGGCTTTATCTGGCTGGTATTAAAATTGGGGGGGACCGCACGCCGTTTTTTTTAATTATTTATTTATTTATTTTCCTGCACAGTATAGACACGCCCACCGGCTGCTGTGATTGGGTGCAGTGAGACAGCTGGCACTCAGCGTGGGGGGCGTGTCTGACTGCAACCAATCACAAGCGTCTGTGGGTGGGGAAAGCAGGGAATACGAGATTGATTAATGAGCGGCCGGCATATTCAAAGTAATTGTTGCCGCGTATTCTCTGCACAGCTGTTCCTCGCCGCGCTGGTGATCGGGGAGCGGTAAGTATGAGAGAGGGCCGCTCACTTCTGTCACTCGGGGGATTAGCGGTCACTGGTGAATCCTTCACAGGTGACCGCTAATCAGTACGCGGCACACAGACAGAGCCGCGGCATGACAATGAAGTCGGGTGAAGTTCACCCGAGTTCATTCTCATCGCGCAACTCTGTCTGCTGTCAGCCGACATGTATCAACGACATTGTGCAACACACAAACGGACATTCCACACGGACATTTCACGTACACATACACGGGCATTTTACACACAAACACGGACATTTTACACGTACACACGGCTCGCATACGCCATCACACGGATGCCATACGTACCGGAGAAACGCCCAAAAAAAACGGAACACGGACCCGAAAAACTGACCGTGTCACACGGACGTTTTTTTTGCGGAAGTGTGTTTTAGGCCTATGTTACTAGAAATATGCGTGTTGAACTCCATACACTTTAAAAAGCAGAATGATACAACAGTTATGAGATAAGGTGAACTTTGATGCATCCATTCCATCAACTGTATCCCAATATTTTTAAACATGCACTGAAAGTCGCTGCTGCCTTTGGTGAAGCTCTGCAAAGAGTCCCTGTGCGCAGCAGCGGAAATCAAAAATCTGAAGTAAAGCGCAGATGGATGCGGCGGCCCCGGCATAGGGCCATGATCGTCAGGGGGCCTAGGGGCCACAAGAACCAGGAAAAAGGACACCGAGGGAACAGAGGACAGGTGAGAAGAATCTTTGTTTTATGTGTGTATGTGAAAACGACATAATGTGGCATAGATAGGGGACATTACTACAGGATGGGGCATTGCTAAAAGAAGGGGAAAAGGATGGGCACAAGAATGGACACATTATTACAAGGGAGACAAAATGGGCACATTTCTACAGGGGATAAGGATGGGCACATTACTACAGAGGACATGACTGCTGGGGGGGAGGGGGAGAGGAGATAATGACTGCTGGGGGAGAGGAGATAATGACTGCTGGGGGAGAGGAGATAATGACTGCTGGGGGAGAGGAGATAATGACTGCTGGGAGGGAGGGGGAGAGGAGATAATCATTATCTCCTTTCCCCCACAGCAGTCATTATCAGATAACATTTTGTTATTAGAGCTCCAAATATCACAAAATTATGGATTATTTAGAAGTGACAAACCACCCACATTATGCTCTTTTTTTTTATGAATTTTAACACACCAAGCTCAAAAGGTTGGCCACTGAACTACAGTGATGTATCCATATACATAGATTTTAGGATAGTTCTTTGTAGGTGGGGTGGGTAGGCACTGTGGGTGGGAGTATGTGGACTGTGGCACAAATACAGCTCTTCCACTATGGGAAAATAATCTAGAGGGCCAGACGGAGAGCTGACATGAAGTTGGATGGAAGGATGTGCACGTCTACCATGGGGACAGAGCGAAAGTAGCATTTTATTTTTAAATATAGAGCAGCACAGCTGTGAATTTATGATACCATCAATGAAATGTAGCTTCACGACACCAGTTGCACTCACGGAGCCCCAGATAAGGGCACTTCCACCATCATTTTTCACTGTAGGCACCATCTATTTTTCTAAATTCATTTTTTCTAAATGCATGATACCTACAGTGAAACCTGGTGGGTGGCAGTGTCCTTATATGTGTGGCTGCATGAGTGCTTCTGATGTCAGGAAGTTACATTTCATTAATGGTATTGTGCATTTACAGATGTTCTGCACTATATTAAAAGAAAAAATGCTATCATTACTCCATACCCTTGGTAGACGTACACTTTTCCAACATAATAATCCAAAACACATTTCTTGCATTTCAGAAGAACACGGTCAAAGGGATTCAGCAGCCAAGTATATCTCCTAATCTGAACCCAATCAAACACCTATGGGGAATTCTCAAGAGACAGGTTGAGCATCACTCTCCACCCAGCATCCAGGCTCCAAAAGATGTAAGGCTATGTGCGCACTAGAAAAGTGATTGTTCTCATGAAAATTTCTTGAGAAACATCTGGGAGTTGAAGATTACCGCACCTGCGGTAAAAAAACGCACCAAAACCGCGGGAAAAACGCATGCGGTTTTGACGCGGTTTTGCCGCGTTTTTTTTCTGCAGGTTAGTCCCTGCGTTTTTTTATGCTGTAACTGCAATAAAATATAAATAAAGCATGTTGGGAAAAAAAAAATAGATAGATAAATGGATAGATAGATAGATAGATAAATGGATAGATAGATACTGGATAGATAGATTAATGGATAGATAGATAATGGATAGATAGATAGATAGATAGATAATGGATAGATAGATAGAAGGATAGATAGATAGATGGATTGATAATCAATAGATAGAGTCCCTGTGAGGACACTGCAATTCTCACGGTCGGTAGTGTGTTCACATTACCGACCGTGAGAAATGACCTGTGGTTACCTCTGCAGGATCATTAAGAGGCTGCATTCAGTACAGTGTCAGTCGCAGCTGGATGCAAGCGTCATGGGACCTGCGTGGATTACGCCGGAGCTGTGTGTTGGGAGGGGTTAATAAAGGGGTGAAAGAGGGGGCTTTTTTGTCTTTTATTTAAAATAAAGGATTTTTCGGTGTGTGAGATTATTCACTTTACTTATGGGTTAATCATGTCAGCTGTCTCATAGACGCTGCCATGATTAAGCCTAGACTTAAATGGCAGAGATCCGCTGCTATTTAACTCCTTATTACCTGGACTGCCACCGCATCACGGCAATCTGGAAGAGCCGGGGACACTCTGGGACTGCTGCATAATGGATGCGACAGTCCCGAGGCAGCTGCGGGCTGATATTCTCGGCTGCGGGAGGGGGGGGACATTAACCATGGCCCTCGCCCTCCCCAGCCTGAAAATACCGGGCCGCCGCTGTGTTTACCTCGGCTGGATGGTAAAAATACGGCGGAGCCCATGTTTTTTTTTTATATATATATATGTACGTTTCATTTCTATGTGTATTCTATATGTCTGTGTCTGTGTGTGATGTGTGTGTGTTTATGCTGTGCTCTGCTTCCTCTTCTGTCATAATGACATCACTTCCTGCAAAACGCAGGCAGTGATTAACATTACCGCAGGTAAGCCGCGGCTATACCGAGGGTATACCGCACATCATTTGCTACCTGCGGTATACCCACGGTATTTCGCGATTACATTACAGTGAATGGAGTGAAATACCGGGGGTATTCCGCAGCTACCTGAGGAAAAGAAGTGACATGCTCATTTTCTCAAGAAATTTTTTCAAGAAATTCTGCAGAAAGAATTTTCTTGAGAAAAAAAACACAGTGTGCGCACAGCTATTTTATTCCCATAGGTTTTGCTGGGAAATGTCTGCAGAAAGGTTACAAACATTTCTCAAGAAATTTCTGCAGCAAAACTGCGGGTAAAAACGCAGTGTGCGCACAGGGCCTAATTCCTGAAGAAAGGAAAAGATGTAGACAACTTGTTCATCCCATACCTAGAAGACTTGGTGCTGTTCATAAAAATCATGGACGTAATACAAAATACTAGATATAGATGTTTTTGATGTGGGTATATTTATTTATGAATCAACTAATTTGAGTAAAACTGAAGATTTGGTAATGAAAGTTATATTATTACCTTACTTTCATGTTATGGGTTAAAAACATGTTCTATAAAACTGGGTCTTATCAAAATGTTGAAAATTGTTCTTAGTGTTCAGTGAGATATTGATTAAAATTTGAAATGATCGGAATGATTCATGACACCCTGGTGCAAGGGCCAGGTGTGTGCTCTCTGGCCAAGGACAGGCATTGTGCAGATTTCCTGACCTTCCGGGATCCCGGTCTTATAATTTGTTGTGCTCGGACATCATCATTTGAGAACCGCATAGCGCTCAGATGGTGTCACACCAGGCCAACAAATCATATGCCACACCGAGGAACCAGAGGGAACTACCCTATTCTCATTAGCACAAGGAAGTAAAAGAACCAATGGAATATTAAAAGGAAAGAGGTTCCGATTAGACATTAGGAAAACTTTCTAAGGCCTGAAACACACATCCGTTAAAAACACGCACGTGCCGCGAGACACGTATTTTCCCTGCGTGTTGCGTGAGGTAACTATGTGTCTCGGGTACGTGCGGTCCACATGTGTTCTCCGTGTGCTATCCGCGATAGCACATGGAGAACAGGTAATTTCCATACTCACGTGGTCCGCGCTGCTGTCCAGGGTTCTGATCTTCGGCTCCAGCCCCGCCCACTCACCGCTAACGCTGCTTTCGGCCGAGCGGAGGGGCGGAGATCAGCGCCCGGGACAGCACGCCCACCTCCTTTACACGCTCATAACGAGCGGCGGCCGGCAGGAACAGTTTGCAGCAGTAGAATCTGCGGGGCTGGTGGAGGTGAGTATTTGTCTTTTTTATTTTAAAATTAATGACACGTGTTCTCCGGCGCGTGTCACACGGAACCGCAGCCAGACTACATCCGTGTGGTATGGGTGCGGGACGTGTGACACCCGTGCTGCCGGAGAATACGTGGACATGTCAGCGTGCAAAAATCACGGACACACGTAAGTACGGAACGGACACACGTTCTGTTCCAAAATACTTACGTGTGTCCATACAATAGTGAAAACATAGGTCCACGTGTCTCCTTGCCGCCGGTACGTGAAAAAACTGCCAAACACGTACCGGCAGCACGGATGTGTGTCGGAGGCCTAAGGCAGGGCAGTCAGAGAGTGGGACAGGCGACCACCGGAGGTGGTGAGCTCTCCATCAATGGAAATCTTCAAGCAAAAACTAGATAAACATATAGCTGGGAAGATTTAGGAAAACCTGCACTCGCAGAGGGTTGGACCCGATGACCCTTGAGGTGCCTTCTAACTCTTCCATTCTATGAGTAATTCTATGATCTATGATAGGAAGGTCCAGAAATCTGCACAGATCCTGTCCATGACCAGAGAGAGCTGACCTGGACCTTGGACCGCAGTTACGCAAAGTGATCCACTCATCTTTAATCAACATTGCAAAATGGGTGTACTCATTTATGCTGAGCACTTTATCTGGTCATATTTTTTTTACAAGCAAATGATGCTACAAAGCAGCTTTATCAATAAAAATGATGAACAGATTTTGGACACAAGAGTCTGCTGAATCTTAACAGCTTGCGTTGTGCATTCTGTGGCGATTCTCTGGTATTACCAGTGAGATTGAGAGGTCACATGACCGCATATATGCTATTTACATGCTTGCAGTCACATGCCAACTAGACATATCCGACTTCCCTCAATTCACTTCTATGGAGAGAAGCTGAGTGCATCTAGTCGAGACGTGACCACTAGTATACAAATCGCATTTATGAGGTCACGTGACCGCTCGCTATCACCGGTAATACCAGGAAATTATGACAGCATAACTGCAGACTGAAACCGTGTAATAGAATTCTAATGTGTCTACTCTAGAAGCTGAAATGTCAGATTAGAGGAGAGCATGCTGGGAGAATATGATCCGTATTATCCCAGAATTCTGTGCGCACATCCTTGCTGACAATGATCTAACACCAAGCAGGAATAAAATCATTGGTGTCTGTGATCTGCATTATACAAGTCATAGTATTCTAGCTTTTTCCAGCCCAGAAAGAGTAGTAAGCACAGGAGAAAACACTATTAAAATAAAAACAATTAAAATAAAATAAAAATGATGGAATAAAAAACATACAAAGCACAGTGTTGTGGGCGTTTGCAGATACCGCAGCTCAGTTCCTATTGAAGTGAATAGGAGCCAAGGTCTAATACCCAGGAATGGCCACAGAGCTGTTCTGTACCATTCATTGTTTACACCCAGCAGCTGCCAGAGCTGAGCACAGCTGATCGGCGGATGTCAGAGCCCAACAGTTTCCGAGACTTAAAACCCCTCCTAGGGCCACCTTCAAACGTCCGTTTCTCCAGTACGTGTTTGGTCCGTTTCCTCACATGCCAGAGACATGGGCACACGTAGACTCATTAAAATCAATGGGTCTGCGCTCACGTCCGTATTTTGCCATGGACCGTGTGTCCATGTGTAGCATACGTGTGCCCGTGTGCTCCACACGTAGACATGTCCGTTTTTCTCCGCCATCACGGGTGTCACACGGACCGCACACGGACCGCATGGATGTGATCCGTGTGACACGCACGGGAGAAAACACACGTGCCTGTGAAATAAAAAGAATTTCTATACTCACCTTCTCCAGCCCTCCTGTCTCTGCCGCTGCTGTCACTTTCTTCCGACCCCCGCTCATTATGCTCATGAATATTCACTCCACTGCGGCCGGAAGCAGCGGGGAGTCGGCAGGGCGGGAGACCGCAGATCAGCACCACGGACAGCAACGCCAGGGACAGGTGAGCAGAAAGTTCCCGTTCTCCGTGTGTTATAACGCACCTTTGACATGTCCGTGAAAAATGTGAGTGATTTTCACAGACGTGTGAAGGGGGCCTAAAGAGGAGTCATCAATAGCTTGGAATAACCGAATATGACGGAAACAATCTATGAGGATTAGTCTTTATCTTGCTATACATGTCAAGATATGGCCCGAACTTAACCAGCACACTGGGATTTTTCAGCACTGGAATTGGGTCATGCCATTATTATCGGTCACGTCTGTAGTTATACATGTATTTTGCTGTGAGATATTGCGGTATTTAGTAACAATATGACGCTAGGATTCACATACTGTATAGCAGCGAGGCACCATTGCTTATCAATGGTAGGAAACATCTGTGTAAATATATTGCTCACGTGATCCTCCCATTTAGGATATTTCTTTGCAGATTATAATAAACCTGTCTAAAGAGATACGAATTATAATATGTAAAATGTTTGCTGTCACTCAGACGTCAGGTTTTCACACATTTGTTCTATCCCTGTTTTTCATGGATAGAATTAGTTCCCATTATAGTTTATTGGTCTGTTCACACGTCTTTGGCTTTTGTGGACAAGGGGTCCGCACAAAAACATGGGGGCATTCTGATTTTTATCCATCCACGAATCAAACTCGAAAATGAAAGTCTATGGGTCAATGAAACATTCAACAGCGCTCGGAGCGATCCATGATCCATGTGCCAACTGATTTTCACTGACTGATAGAAGCTTGAGAACCCTGATGAAACTGATGGTAACAACCAACCACTGACCAGACTCTGATGACAATATGATCCAAAGCACTGACCACCGACCAGACTCTGATGACAATATGATCCAAAGTACTGACCACCGACCAGACTCTGATGACAATATGATCCAAAGTACTGACCACCGACCAGACTCTGATGACAATCTGATCCAAAGCACTGACCAGACTCTGCTGACAATCTGATCCAAAGCACTGACCACCGACCTGACTCTGATGACAATCTGATCCAAAGCACTGACCACTGACCAGACTCTGATGACAATATGATCCAAAGTACTGACCACCGACCAGACTCTGATGACAATATGATCCAAAGTACTGACCACCGACCAGACTCTGATGGCAATATGATCCAAAGTACTGACCATTGACCAGACTCTGGTGACAATCTGATCCAAAGCACTGACCACGGACCAGACTCTGATGACAATCTGATCCAAAGTACTGACCACTGACCAGACTCTGATGACAATCTGATCCAAAGCACTGACCACTGACCAGACTCTGATAACAATCTGACCCAAAGTACTGACCACTGACCAGACTCTGCTGACAATCTGATCCAAAGCACTGACCACCGACCAGACTCTGATAACAATCTGACCCAAAGTACTGACCACTGACCAGACTCTGATGACAATCTGATCCAAAGCACTGACCACTGACCAGACTCTGATAACAATCTGACCCAAAGTACTGACCACTCTGATGACAATCTGATCCAAAGCACTGACCACTGACCAGACTCTGATGACAATCTGATCCAAAGCACTGACCACTGACCAGACTCTGATGACAATCTGATCCAAAGCACTGACCACTGACCAGACTCTGATAACAATCTGACCCAAAGTACTGACCACTGACCAGACTCTGCTGACAATCTGATCCAAAGCACTGACCACCGACCAGACTCTGATAACAATCTGACCCAAAGTACTGACCACTGACCAGACTCTGATGACAATCTGATCCAAAGCACTGACCACTGACCAGACTCTGATAACAATCTGACCCAAAGTACTGACCACTCTGATGACAATCTGATCCAAAGCACTGACCACTGACCAGACTCTGATGACAATCTGATCCAAAGCACTGACCACTGACCAGACTCTGATGACAATCTGATCCAAAGCACTGACCACTGACCAGACTCTGATAACAATCTGACCCAAAGTACTGACCACTGACCAGACTCTGATGACAATCTGATCCAAAGCACTGACCACTGACCAGACTCTGATGACAATCTGACCCAAAGTACTGACCACTGACCAGACTCTGATAACAATCTGACCCAAAGCACTGACCACCGACCAGACTCTGATAACAATCTGACCCAAAGTACTGACCACTGACCAGACTCTGATGACAATCTGATCCAAAGCACTGACCACTGACCAGACTCTGCTAACAATCTGACCCAAAGTACTGACCAATGACCAGACTCTGATGACAATCTGATCCAAAGCACTGACCACCGACCAGACTCTGATAACAATCTGACCCAAAGTACTGACCACTGACCAGACTCTGATGACAATCTGATCCAAAGCACTGACCACTGACCAGACTCTGATAACAATCTGACCCAAAGTACTGACCACTGACCAGACTCTGATGACAATCTGATCCAAAGCACTGACCACTGACCAGACTCTGATAGCAATCTGATCTAAAGCACTGACCACTGACCAGACTCTGATAGCAATCTGATCTAAAGTACTGACCACTGACCAGACTCTGATGACAATCTGATCTAAAGCACTGACCACTGACCAGACTCTGATAACAATCTGACCCAAAGTACTGACCACTGACCAGACTCTGATAACAATCTGACCCAAAGTACTGACCACTGACCAGACTCTGATGACAATCTGATCCAAAGCACTGACCACTGACCAGACTCTGATAGCAATCTGATCTAAAGCACTGACCACTGACCAGACTCTGATAGCAATCTGACCCAAAGCACTGACCACTGACCAGACTCTGATAGCAATCTGACCCAAAGCACTGACCACTGACCAGACTCTGATAGCAATCTGACCCAAAGTACTGACCACTGACCAGACTCTGATGACAATCTGATCCAAAGCACTGACCACTGACCAGACTCTGATAGCAATCTGATCCAAAGCACTGACCACTGACCAGACTCTGATAGCAATCTGATCTAAAGCACTGACCACTGACCAGACTCTGATGACAATCTGACCCAAAGCACTGACCACTGACCAGACTCTGATGACAATCTGACCCAAAGCACTGACCAGACTCTGATAACAATCTGACCCAAAGCACTGACCACTGACCAGACTCTGCTGACAATCTGACCCAAAGCACTGACCACTGACCAGACTCTGATGACAATCTGACCCAAAGCACTGACCACTGACCAGACTCTGATAGCAATCTGATCTAAAACACTGAACACAATCAGCCATTATTTTACATGAGTCTCAATGAGCCCTAGTTTGTGTTCACGTCTCTACAGACTTCCTTTCCTTTAGGCCGGCTTCACACTTGTGATTGACTCGCACCAGTGTAATGTGAGAAAATCTCGCATTGCACTCAGACCAATATTAAACAATGAGGCAGCTCAGATCTGCTTTATTTTCTCAGTCCAAATCGGACGGAGGAAAAAATCACAGCATTATGCGATTTCTAGAGTTTCTCGTGGGAGTCTCTCCAATGCAAGTCTATGGGTGGGAGAAAAAAAAACGGATGTCACACGGACGGCACACGGACCATCCTAGTGACATCCGATTTTCTAAATATAATTCTATCATGTAGCAGAGAACACTGTAAATGCTCCTGTACATGACTGTAAAGGCTACTTTACACGCTGCGATATCGGTCCCGATATCGCTAGTGTGGGTACCCGCCCCCATCTGTTGCGCGACACGGGCAAATCGCTGCCCGTGCCGCACAATATCGCGCACACCCGTCACACATACTTACCTGCCCAGCGACGTCGCTGTGACCGGCGAACCGCCTCCTTTCTAAGGGGGCGGTCCGTGCGGCGTCACAGCGACGTCACTGAGCGGCCGACCAATAGAAGCGGAGGGGCGGAGATGAGTGGCTGGAACATCCTGCCCACCTCCTTCCTTCCGCATAGCGGCCGGGAGGCAGGTAAGGAGAGGTTCTTCGTTCCTGCGGTGTCACACATAGCGATGTGTGCTGCCGCAGGAGCGACGAACTACATCGTTACTGCTGCAGTAACGATAATCGAGAATAGACCCCCATGTCACCGATGAGCGATTTTGCACGTTTTTGCAACGATGCAAAATCGCTCATCGGTGTCACACGCAGCAACATCGCTAATGCGGCCGGATGTGCGTCACAAATTCCGTGACCCCAACGACTCCGCATTAGCGATGTCGCAGCGTGTAAAGCCCCCTTAAGGGGTGCTTTGCACGTTGCAACATCGCTAACGATTGCTACCGATGTCATGCGCGATAGCACCCGCCCCCGTCGCTCGTGCGACATTTGGTGCTCGCTGCCGTAGCGAACATTATCGCTACGGCAGCGTCACACGCACATATCTGGTCAGCGACGTCGCTGTGACCACTGAACAATCCCTCCCTCAAGGGGGAAGTGCGTTCGGCGTCACAGCGACGTCACTGCGGCGTCACTAAGCGGCCGGCCAATAGAAGCGCAGGGGTGGAGATGAGCGGGACGTAACATCCCGCCCACCTCCTTCCTTCCTCATTGCTAGTGGGACGGAGTTAAGGAGATGTTCGTCGCTCCCGCGGTGTCACACATAGCGATGTGTGATGCTGCAGAAACGACGAACAACATCGTACCGGTGGCAGCAGCGATATTAAGGAAATGAGCGATGTGTCAACAATCACCGTTTTGGAACGATTTTGCGATTGTTGATCGTCACTCATTAGTGTTACACGCTGCGATGACGCTACCGGCGCCGGATGTGCGTCACTAACGACGTGACCCCGACGATATAAAGGTAGCGATGTCGCAGCGTGTAAAGTACCCCTAAGGCTGGGGCCACATGGGGATTACTGTGATCCTCTTTCATGACACTCGGCTCACGCTGGCAGTGCAGCAGAGCCGAGTGTCCTGCGTGTGTCCCTGCGACTGAGATCCGACTGTGCGAGCAAACCTCAGCTGCGGGGGGTGGGCCGGTACTGAGGAGGGGAGAGAGGGATTTATCTCCCCCTCTCCTCCGTTGCTGGCTATTGCAATTATCACTCTACACTCGTGGTACACCGCTGTAATGCGAGTGCAGTGCGATTTTTCTCTCGCCCCATAGACTTGAATGGGTGCGAGAGAAATGAGCCTCGCATTACAGCCGCAGCATGCTGCG
Organism: Anomaloglossus baeobatrachus; assembly: GCF_048569485.1. Classification (NCBI taxonomy): domain Eukaryota; kingdom Metazoa; phylum Chordata; class Amphibia; order Anura; family Aromobatidae; genus Anomaloglossus; species Anomaloglossus baeobatrachus. The sequence goes on from NC_134356.1 coordinate 455,424,335, forward strand.
ATTGTTTTCTCGGTCCCATTAGGGTTGAGAAAATAATCGCTCATGTGTGCTGACACACAGGCTAATATTGGTCTGAGTGGAATGCCATGTTTTATCGCACTCCACTCGCACCGTTTTTCTCGCCGTGTGGCTTAGGCCTAATGAATAACAGCTGCTGAGAAAAAAACGGATCACATACAGATTGAATACGGATTGCTCACGTACTACTATCATGAGAAAAATCACAGCCTCGCATTGCAATTGCATTACACACGGATCAACACTCGGACACAGCTCATCCTAATCTCCGGCATGAGAATCGGACCAATTTTGCAATTGCAAGTGTGACACCGGCCAGCGATCAGTAAGTGTAAATCACCTGTAGGTGGATGTGGTCTCTTGTCAGTTGGGCCCTAGAATGGCTGCCACACCGGCAATCCTGTATCTCCAGTTATACCCCCTGGTACCATCCTACACAGCGAGGGCATAACGTTATTGCCTATTTTTACAAGCTATTTACTTTTTGAGCTTTGTCCTATAGGGTTAGTGACTTTATGACCTGAACGTACAGCACCAGCCCTGAGTACCCCCGTCCTCCGGCCTAGGATTATTGCTACATGTGAACCTTCAGAGGTGGCATATTTGCAGTTTATCAATGTGACCCCATACAGATTGGTACAACTAGTGATTTTTTTTCTGGCACCAGACAAGGGTTAAATATGTGCTGTTCTCATACACATGGGTCCTGGTGGGCTGGAGGCGATGTTTAGGAGGTGGATGGTACTTTATGCATTGAGGTTACATTGGCCCGGCTCACTCCTCTAGTCCCCATGATTTGTGTTCATCATTTTTGGTGTATTTCAACCCCAGGTGTGATATTTGTGGCTTCTATTAGCCCCATATGCCCACCCTGCAGCTCCACAACCCCCTCCTATATTAGGTGTTACACTGGGTCCAATAATAAAGCCCTGGTTTCCTAGAGTAGAAGGCACATATGCCGGTAATATGGAGCCATCTGTAGGCCCCAGCCAAGGCTGTATGCAGCCCCCAACCCCTCCTCCTCTAAGGAGATAAAACCATCCCCCTTTCCCAGCAGCATCACTAGCCCAGCACAAGCCTCCATTGTATGATGGGCTAGCAGCCGGCTATTCCTCTGCACTTGCCCAGGGATACATTGTAGCCGCACGCTGCATCCTGTGGAATAAATGGCGACTCTGTAGCCGTGCGCCGCCGCCGCCCCCGGTACCTCTTGTAGTCGCTGCTGAAGATGCCCCCGCTGGCCGGGTCCTGGCCATACTCGGGCTCGCCCAGGCTGCCGCCCTTTTCCTCGCTGTACCCCGGGCTGGCGGACATGGCTCAGCACTGTGCTCGCGGACAGCGCCTGGCAGTATACAGCCCCTGATGACGTCACAGAGGAGGAGATTCCTCCTAAATCTTCCCCCCTTGCGTTAACCCTCTCATTGCTACAAACTGCCTCACTATCTGACTATAGGAGACACTGGCACCAATGAAGGCTGCAACATAGAAGGTCAAGAATACAGGAATAAGCTGTGATTTATAGTGACTGCCATGCCTGCCCCTCACAGGTGGCATCTGGGGTAATACCAGCTCACACCTCCTGCCTGCCCCTCACAGGTGGCATCTGGTGTAATACCAGCTTACACCTCCTGCCTGCCCCTCACAGGTGGCATCTGGTGTAATACCAGCTCACACCCCCTGCCGGCCCCTCACAGGTGGCATCTGGTGTAATACCAGCTCACACCTCCTGCCTGCCCCTCACAGGTGGCATCTGGGGTAATACCAGCTCACACCTCCTGCCTGCCCCTCACAGGTGGCATCTGGGGTAATACCAGCTCACACCTCCTGCCTGCCCCTCACAGGTGGCATCTGGGGTAATACCAGCTCACACCTCCTGCCTGCCCCTCACAGGTGGCATCTGGGGTAATACCAGCTCACACCTCCTGCCTGCCCCTCACAGGTGGCATCTGGGGTAATACCAGCTCACACCTCCTGCCTGCCCCTCACAGGTGGCATCTGGGGTAATACCAGCTCACACCTCCTGCCTGCCCCTCACAGGTGGCATCTGGTGTAATACCAGCTCACACCTCCTGCCTGCCCCTCACAGGTGGCATCTGGGGTAATACCAGCTCACACCTCCTGCCTGCCCCTCACAGGTGGCATCTGGTGTAATACCAGCTCACACCTCCTGCCTGTCCCTCACAGGTGGCATCTGGTGTAAGAGCAGCTCACACCTCCTGCCTGCTCCTCACAGGTGGCATCTGGTGTAATAGCAGCTCACACCTCCTGCCTGTCCCTCACAGGTGGCATCTGGTGTAATACCAGCTCACACCTCCTGCCTGTCCCTCACAGGTGGCATCTGGTGTAAGAGCAGCTCACACCTCCTGCCTGCTCCTCACAGGTGGCATCTGGTGTAATACCAGCTCACACCTCCTGCCTGCCCCTCACAGGTGGCATCTGGGGTAATACCAGCTCACACCTCCTGCCTGCCCCTCACAGGTGGCATCTGGGGTAATAGCAGCTCACACCTCCTGCCTGCCCCTCACAGGTGGCATCTGGGGTAATACCAGCTCACACCTCCTGCCTGCCCCTCACAGGTGGCATCTGGGGTAATACCAGCTCACACCTCCTGCCTGCCACTCACAGGTGGCATCTGGGGTAATACCAGCTCACACCTCCTGCCTGATCCTCACAGGTGGCATCTGGGGTAATAGCAGCTCACACCTCCTGCCTGCCCCTCACAGGTGGCATCTGGGGTAATACCAGCTCACACCTCCTGCCTGCCCCTCACAGGTGGCATCTGGGGTAATAGCAGCTCACACCTCCTGCCTGCCCCTCACAGGTGGCATCTGGGGTAATACCAGCTCACACCTCCTGCCTGCCCCTCACAGGTGGCATCTGGTGTAAGAGCAGCTCACACCTCCTGCCTGCCCCTCACAGGTGGCATCTGGTGTAATACCAGCTCACACCTCCTGCCTGCCCCTCACAGGTGGCATCTGGGATAATACCAGCTCACACCTCCTGCCTGACCCTCACAGGTGGCATCTGGGGTAATAGCAGCTCACACCTCCTGCCTGCCCCTCACAGGTGGCATCTGGGGTAATACCAGCTCACACCTCCTGCCTGCCCCTCACAGGTGGCATCTGGTGTAAGAGCAGCTCACACCTCCTGCCTGCTCCTCACAGGTGGTAATCTGGTGTAATACCAGCTCACACCTCCTGCCTGCCCCTCACAGGTGGCATCTGGTGTAATACCAGCTCACACCTCCTGCCTGCCCCTCACAGGTGGCATCTGGGGTAATAGCAGCTCACCACACCTCCTGCCTGCTCCTCACAGGTGGCATCTGGTGTAATACCAGCTCACACCTCCTGCCTGCCCCTCACAGGTGGCATCTGGTGTAATACCAGCTCACACCTCCTGCCTGCCCCTCACAGGTGGCATCTGGGGTAATAGCAGCTCACACCTCCTGCCTGCTCCTCACAGGTGGCATCTGGGGTAATAGCAGCTCACACCTCCTGCCTGCCCCTCACAGGTGGCATCTGGGGTAATAGCAGCTCACACCTCCTGCCTGTCCCTCACAGGTGGCATCTGGTGTAATAGCAGCTCACACCTCCTGCCTGCCCCTCACAGGTGGCATCTGGGGTAATAGCAGCTCACACCTCCTGCCTGCCCCTCACAGGTGGCATCTGGTGTAATACCAGCTCACACCTCCTGCCTGCCCCTCACAGGTGGCATCTGGTGTAATACCAGCTCACACCTCCTGCCTGCCCCTCACAGGTGGCATCTGGTGTAATACCAGCTCACACCTCCTGCCTGCCCCTCACAGGTGGCATCTGGTGTAATACCAGCTCACACCTCCTGCCTGCCCCTCACAGGTGGCATCTGGGGTAATAGCAGCTCACACCTCCTGCCTGCCCCTCACAGGTGGCATCTGGTGTAATAGCAGCTCACACCTCCTGCCTGCCCCTCACAGGTGGCATCTGGGGTAATACCAGCTCACACCTCCTGCCTGCCCCTCACAGGTGGCATCTGGTGTAAGAGCAGCTCACACCTCCTGCCTGCCCCTCACAGGTGGCATCTGGTGTAATACCAGCTCACACCTCCTGCCTGCCCCTCACAGGTGGCATCTGGTGTAATACCAGCTCACACCTCCTGCCTGCCCCTCACAGGTGGCATCTGGGGTAATAGCAGCTCACACCTCCTGCCTGCCCCTCACAGGTGGCATCTGGGGTAATAGCAGCTCACACCTCCTGCCTGCCCCTCACAGGTGGCATCTGGGGTAATACCAGCTCACACCTCCTGCCTGCCCCTCACAGGTGGCATCTGGGGTAATAGCAGCTCACACCACCTGCCTGCCCCTCACAGGTGGCATCTGGGGTAATAGCAGCTCACACCTCCTGCCTGCTCCTCACAGGTGGCATCTGGGATAATAGCAGCTCACACCTCCTGCCTGCCCCTCACAGGTGGCATCTGGGGTAATAGCAGCTCACACCTCCTGCCTGCCCCTCACAGGTGGCGTCTGGGGTAATACCAGCTCACACCTCCTGCCTGCCCCTCACAGGTGGCATCTGGTGTAATACCAGCTCACACCTCCTGCCTGCCCCTCACAGGTGGCATCTGCTGTATTACCAGCTCACACCTCCTGCCTGCCCCTCACAGGTATTATTATTAAGGAATAACGTTTGGAACTCCATTCTATGTCTGAACTGGGTGCAAAAAAACTAAAAAACATCACTATGGGGAGATAAGGTATGCACACCAGTGACTATGGAAGGGGAATACATGGAATAGCAGAAACTGCTGTGTGAATACTGACATGAAAAATTCAATAGCTATTTGTTAGAATGAAATGTGAAAAATGGAACCTGCATTACTGCCATGAATATATGAATAAAGAGAAATTTAGCTACTGAATTGATCAATGCAGAAGAGCCCCTACACTACCTTATCTCCCCATAGTGATGTTTTTTAGTTTTTTTGCACCCAGTTCAGACATAGAATGGAGTTCCAAACGTTATTCCTTAATGTTAGTAGTTTTTCGTTTGTGAACCCTCCCCATACACACCTATTGCCAATCCACATTATACGCATATATAGCCTGGGTCTCAGCGTCCCATACACGGTAAGTTTTTTAACTGCATGAGAGGACACACACAAGCTAGGGACCCCAACGTAGAGAAATACTTTGGCGTAGTGTTGGGGCTCTTCTGCATTGATCAATTCAGTAGCTAAATTTCTCTTTATTCATATATTCATGGCAGTAATGCAGGTTCCATTTTTCACATTTCATTCTAACAAATAGCTATTGAATTTTTCATGTCAGTATTCACACAGCAGTTTCTGCTATTCCATGTATTCCCCTTCCATAGTCACTGGTGTGCATACCTTATCTCCCCATAGTGATGTTTTTTAGTTTTTTTGCACCCAGTTCAGACATAGAATGGAGTTCCAAACGTTATTCCTTAATGTTAGTAGTTTTTCGTTTGTGAACCCTCCCCATACACACCTATTGCCAATCCACATTATACGCATATATAGCCTGGGTCTCAGCGTCCCATACACGGTAAGTTTTTTAACTGCATGAGAGGACACACACAAGCTAGGGACCCCAACGTAGAGAAATACTTTGGCGTAGTGTTGGGGCTCTTCTGCATTGATCAATTCAGTAGCTAAATTTCTCTTTATTCATATATTCATGGCAGTAATGCAGGTTCCATTTTTCACATTTCATTCTAACAAATAGCTATTGAATTTTTCATGTCAGTATTCACACAGCAGTTTCTGCTATTCCATGTATTCCCCTTCCATAGTCACTGGTGTGCATACCTTATCTCCCCATAGTGCCCCTCACAGGTGGCATCTGGGGTAATAGCAGCTCACACCTCCTGCCTGCCCCTCACAGGTGGCATCTGGGGTAATAGCAGCTCACACCTCCTGCCTGCCCCTCACAGGTGGCATCTGGGGTAATACCAGCTCACACCTCCTGCCTGCCCCTCACAGGTGGCATCTGGGGTAATAGCAGCTCACACCTCCTGCCTGCCCCTCACAGGTGGCATCTGGGGTAATAGCAGCTCACACCTCCTGCCTGCCCCTCACAGGTGGCATCTGGGGTAATAGCAGCTCACACCTCCTGCCTGCTCCTCACAGGTGGCATCTGGGGTAATAGCAGCTCACACCTCCTGCCTGCCCCTCACAGGTGGCATCTGGGGTAATAGCAGCTCACACCTCCTGCCTGCCCCTCACAGGTGGCGTCTGGGGTAATACCAGCTCACACCTCCTGCCTGCCCCTCACAGGTGGCATCTGGTGTAATACCAGCTCACACCTCCTGCCTGCCCCTCACAGGTGGCATCTGGGGTAATAGCAGCTCACACCTCCTGCCTGCCCCTCACAGGTGGCATCTGCTGTATTACCAGCTCACACCTCCTGCCTGCCCCTCACAGGTGGCATCTGGGGTAATAGCAGCTCACACCTCCTGCCTGCCCCTCACATGTGGCATCTGGTGTGACACCAGCTCACACCTACTTCCTTCCTGCCCATGGTTCTCTGTTTTTGTGGTTTATTTCTAGTTGGTATAAATGACTTTGGGTTTGGAACCCATGTGCAGCTTTACATAAAAAGAAAGATACAACCACTTTCGTGGCAATTTTCCTCCCTTGATTTCACCACAGTCAGGATTTTCCATAGAATTTTATATGGTGGAAGGGGGGGGGTGCAATTACTTTAACCCGTTAGTGACGGAGCCAATTTTGACCTTAAAGGCAACCAACCACCAGGACTTTCCCATATAAAGTAAAGGCAGTACCATACTGGCGGGAGGATGGTGAATAAAATCATACCTAAAAAAAAAACATTCATAAAAGTCCAGAAGTTGGTACATTCCTTGATTGGCGTATGCAGTGGTGTCGGCCTTTCTGGGTCCTCCGTGATGATTCCTCCTCTGGCGTCCTCCTGGCTTGCCCCCTTTTTATTTAAATTTTGCGCTGCACCGCTATTACCGCTGTTGGCAGCCAGTGCGCATTACTAGTGTGATGATGTCTTCATTAAAATGTTGCCAAAGTCAGCGCATGCGCATACCGCGATCACCGGCACCATTTTATTGAAAACACTGTGGAGAAGACTATGAGAGGCATCGGCACATGCGTAGATTGAATTTTTTTTTCATCAGCACATGTGCCAATGCCGTTCATAGTCTTCTCCACAGTGTCTTCAATAAAATGGCGCTGGAGATCGCAGTACACTCATGTGTTGAAACCGGTGCCATTTTAATTAAAACATCATCACACTAGTATTGGCGGCGCAGCACAAAAATTAAATAAAGAAAAGGAGACAAGTCAGGAGTACACCTAAGGAGTAATCATCACAGAGGACCCGACCCACAAAGGTCCACCCTGCTGCTCATCAATCAAAAAATGCACCAACTTCTGGACCGTTATGAACATTTTTTTCCTGCAAAAATTAAATCTGAAAAGTGAAGATATGATTTTAGTCACCATCCTAGCGCCAGTATGGCCCTGCCTTTACTTTATATGGGAAAATCCTGATGGTTGGTTCCCTTTAATGACCAGGCCAAATTTTGATAATTTGACCAGTGATACTTTATGAGGTTATAACTCTGGAACACTTCAACGGATGTCGGTGATTTTGAGATTGTTTTGTGACATATTGGACTTCATGTTAGCGGTAAATTTAGAACAATATTTTTTGCGTTTGTTTTTGAAAATATCAGAATTTTGGTGAAAATTTAGTAATTCTCAAACTTTGAATATTTATACCCTTAAACCAGTGAGTCATGTCATACAAAATGGTTAACAAATAACATTTACCACATGTCTGCCAGGAGGGGGACAGTAGATACCAGTAAGGGGACTGTATATACTAGGAGGGGGACAGTATATACCAGGAGGGGCCCAGCAGGGTGACAGTAGTTACAAGGAGGGGGACAGTATATACGAGGAGGGAGACAGTAGATACCAGGAGAAGCCCAGGATGGGGACATTTTTACCACAATGGGGTTATCTATACACCAGGATGTGAGCTAGAATGGAAAATATATACTAGGATAGGGGACATATATAAGGATGTGGGGACATATATGCCAGGATGGGGGACATACTTACCAGGATGGGGGCATATTTACGAGGAAGGAGACCAGGATGGGGGACATTAGAACAAAGTGGGGGACATTTCTGCATAATAGAGTGGGGGCAACTCGTATGTGTATATATAGGATTTAGAATGCTAAATGTATACATACGTACATATATACTGTATACATCTGACCAACATAAGGGGGAGGGCCAGGTCCAAATTTTGCACCAGGGCCCATCGAACTCTAGTTACGCCACTGCCCTGAGGTGCCAGATAGCAGAAACCACACAAGTGATCCTATATTCTTAACTTCACTGCTTGTGGACTTCATCTAATGTTCTATTTTGAACCCACAGGTGCCTCATAGAATTTTATAACATTAAGACATTGAAATATAAATATAACATTTTAGTAGTAAAATGTATATGTATTTTTTTTTTTTTTTTTTTTTAATAGCTGCAAATTTGTCAGTTACACAAGGGTTGAAAGGTGCAACTGGACCCCTCAATTTATTGTGCAATATCTCCAGAATGTCATGAGGCCCTAAATCAGGGGTCTCAAACACGTGTTCGTGGGCAGCATGCGGTCCTTCACGCGGCTTCTAGCGGCTTGCAGGCACATGGAATCAGTAACGTTCGCATCCGGTGGAAGAGTCGCAGCCGTCAGTGCTTTACTTCAGATGAACGTTTTGCTGCCACTGCACAGTGTCAAGGTCTCTCTGCACAACTATTCCAATGACAGCCGCCGGCCAATTAGAGGCAAGCAGCTGACGCATATGATGTCATCTGCTTGCCTCTGATTGTCCAGCGGCTGCCATTGGAATAGTTGTGCAGAGAGCTTGACTCTGCGCAGCGCCAACAAAATGTTCATCTGAATTTCAGATGAAGCACTGAGAGCCACAGGGTTTTGCAGGGTAATAAATTGGTGAATGAGGGTGTCTTTTGTCTTTATTTCTTTAATCATTTACTCTTTTTATGTCTTTCAGGTTTGCTTTGGGGAACGTCGTGGGAAATCGCTTTGGATTGCGATGGACTTTTTTTTTTTTTTTTAAATAAATTTTTAATAAGTTGGTGAAGGGCTGTAGGCGGGGAATGTTTGTTCAAATACGATTTTTATAAATATTTCTACTGGATTAGTAATGAGGGTGTCTGATAGACGCCCACCCATTACTAATACCCGGATTGATGCCAGCTGTGAATTGCCAGCTGGCATCAACTCCATATATTACCCCGTTTGCCACTGCACTAGGACAATGGGAAGAGCAGAGTACAGCGCCAGACTTGGCACATGTAATAGATTTGTAACCTCTGGGGCAACTGTGGGCTGCTATTTTTAGGCTGAGAAGGGCCAAATAATCATGGCCCTTGCCACCCTAAAAATATCAGTTCCCAGTTGTCTGCTGTCTCATGACTGGTTTTGAAAAAAATGAGGAGGACTCTACGCTGTTTTTTTTAAATTATTTTTTCAAATAATTACAAAAATCAGCGTGGTATTTTCTCTATTTTTTCCAAACCAGCCAAGGGACAGCAGACAGCTGAGGGTTGCAGCCCGAAGCTGCTGCTGTACCTGTGCTGGTTAGAAAAATTAGGGGGAACCTCACTGTGCTAAATAGCTGAACTAGCTATCTATCTATAATTTTTCTGACTTTGCACATGTTTTACACATAAAAAAAAATCAGTTTAGTATCATGCATTTTTTTCCGGTATCGGTCACACGGATCTCACACAGGCATGTTACTCGGACATACGGATGGCACATGGATGTCACACAGATAACACGCACGGACATACAAATGGTCATATTGATGTCCAAAACAGACCATGCAGAATGTGCTTTTTTTTTAAACGGATGTGTGAAGGAGGCCTTACACATACTGTATGTTGTAGCGTCCCCATACATTTTGCCCAGCTTGTGCCTCTGCAGACACGCACCCTGTAAATTATTAATTGGATTCTCCCACACACACGGGGCCACTTACAGTGGTTTATTCACAAGGAGGCTTCAAAGGAGGCAGGCGTTTGGGTTTGTGAGCACATATTTCACCGGGTTTTATATGACGGAGTGGGAACCGTCGCTTTTCCAGAGCCTTTGCGCTACCAGTAACAACTATTTCTAGTGACAGATGATGGACTTGAATAAGGGTTGGTTTTGTGAGGGTAAGTTCAAGGCTTTATTGGTAACATTTTGTAGTACAGAACATTTTTCATTGCTTTCAGTATAAAGCAGGGATCACATTCTTGTGTTCTCCACTGAGCACTTACGTCAGAGTTTTATGTAACTCCCCCAAAAATGTGATTCAGCGGAACCTCTCACTCTAATGAGGTAGATGGAGATACTTCAGACCTCATTTGGCGTCTATTTTGCTGATATCCATCTTTTTTAGCTGTGCACAGAGCTTTGGTTGTCCATGCTTGTGAGCTAAAAAGATGCCTCCAATGGGAATAGAGACCAGAATCCAAAGTGTCTCCATCTGCCTCATTATAGAGTATAGTTCCAATAGGGATTTACACGGAAACCACAATGTAAGTGCTCACTGGAGAGCATAGGATAAATGTGAACTGAGCCTCATTCCCATATTTTGAAGGTAGAATCATCAAATAGACAGCAGTACAAAAATAGTTCTTATTTTTGCACAGTTTACCATGCCAGTATTAGGCTATGTTCGCACGTTGCGTTTTTTTCCGCGTTTCTGCAGCGTTTTTAGCAGCAGCGTTTTTGCGCTAAAACGCATGCGTTTTTGATTGCCAGCAAAGTCTATGGGAAAAGCAGAAATCCTGTCTGCACTTTGCTTTTTTTTCTGCAGCATTTAATTTGCATATTTGTGGTCAAAAACCATGCTGAAAAAGAAGCAGCATGTCAGTTGTTTTTGCCATTTCTGCAGCGTTTCCTTAACATTGGAGTCAATGAGAAATGGCAAAACGCAACCAAAAGCACAATTCCTGCGTTTTTCATGCTTTTTACCTTCTTTTCCACTGCGTTTTTGGCTCCAAAAACGCATGCTTTTCTGGCCAAAAAGTAAAGGGTTCTAATGTTCCTTTACACACACACAATAACCGAAAATTTAAATGCTAAAAAATTATAAACTTCACCTATTTTTCTGATAAAATGTGCATAACCACTATTTTTTAATTAAAAATGATAATTTCCCATATATTTTTATTAAAAGTTAATTTTATACTTTTTTTCTCTTTTTACATTCTTTTTGTCTATTTCAACTTTATTTCTCAGTGTCTTGATCTACAAAACGCATCTGCAGAAATGCAGGTAAAAACGCAGGTAAAAAGCGCTAAAAACGCACTAAAAACGCGGTAAAAACGCATGCGTTTTTAGCGCTAAAAAATGGTCAAAAGCCATTTGGTCAAAAACCAAGGGAAGGAAAACGTGCAGAATAAACTGCAGGTACTCCGACGCAACGTGCGCACATAGCCTTAGTGATAAGACGGATTTATTCTGCGGGTCAGTGTGATTATAGTGATGCCAGATTTATATCATTTTTTATGTTTTGCTGCTGTCACACAATAAAAATGCTTATTTTATATAATAAATAGCTTTCCCATCACCATATTTTGAGAGCTGTAACTCTTTTATTTTTGGGTGCACAGGGCTGTTTGGGTTGTTTTTTTTTGTTTTTTTTTGCACGAGTTGGAGAATTTTTTTGTATCATTTTGAGATATACAATATTTTTTGATCACTTTTTATTCAGACTTTTCAGATGCAGAATGAGCAAAAAACAGCAATTCACTTATTGTTTTTATTTATTTGTTTTAAATGGATCACCGCGTGGTAAATGTGATAAGACCGATTTATTCTTTGGGTCAGTATGGTTTCAGCGATACCAGACTTATATCGCTTTTTTATGCTTTGCTACTTTTACACACTAAAACAATATTTTACAAATTTTTTTTTTTTGCATCATCATATTTTGAGAGGTGAAACTTTTTTATTTTTTTTTTATGAATGTGCCATATTAGGGCATTTTTTTTTCAGGACAGTTTGGCATTTTCATTCCTTCAATTTTTTTATGTGTGAGTTTTTGATTGCTTTATATAAAAAAATGTGTGTGTCAGTATGATGAAAAAGCAACCTTTTTGTTATCTTTTATGTTGTTCACCATACGGAAGTAATAATATTACAATTTCATAGATCCGGGTGATTCTGGACCTGGTAATACCAATTATGTGTACTTTTTTTGTTCATTTTTGTCTTAACACAAAAATGGGTTTTAATGGCAAAATGGGTTTTTATGCGCTTTTTTAAACTTTATGGTTTATTTTCATTTTTTATTGTTTTCACTTAATCCCACTGTGGTATATGAATTTTTTTTTGTTTGATCAGTGATCTAATGTACTGCTGTAAACATGCTTATAACAGGATCTTACAGGTCACTGTACCTTGGGGTCATCAGATAACCTCAGGGTACCATGGCAATGATCGGCACCTGCGATTACAATTGCGGGGGGCCGATCCTGCCATAGGTTTTTTTTAACTCTCTTTTTAACCACTTAGGCCTATTTCAGACGTCCGTATTTAAACAGGCGTAAGGCACACGTACTGGTATGGTCATCCATGTGACATCCGTGTTTTATATGTGTGACGTCCGTGTTTGCATACGCGTGACATCCGTGTGACTGGTACTGGTGACAAATGAATGGTTTTTTAATTTGTAAAAGATGGGCAAAGCTTGAAAAATTCTAGATAGCTATACAAAGATAGAACAGATAAAAAAAAATAGATAGATGGATCAGATAAGATTGATAGATAGAACAGATAAAATAGAGAGATAAAGAAAGAAAATCAGAAAGAACATATAAAATAGACAGAAAGAAAGAACAGATAGAATAAAGATATAGAGATAGAGGTAGCTAGCTTGGCCAGCTCTTTTATAGCATTTTTATTTTTTAATTTAAAGCAAATGACGTGGAGTCCCCCTCAATTTTGATATCCAGCACAGGAACAGCAGCAGCTGCGGGCTGCAACTCTCAGCTCTCTGCTGTATCTTGGCTGGTTGTTAAAAAATAAAGGGGATCCCACGCTTATTTTTTACCTTTTTAGATAAAAAAACAAACAAAAAAAACCAAAACGTGGGTTCCCCTTCATTTTACTAAAACCAGCCAAGGTACAGCAGACAACGTGGGGCTGATATTATTAGGGTGGGAAGGGCCATGGTTATTTGGCCCTTTCCAGCCTAACAATAGCAGCCTGCAGCCACCCCAATTCTGGTGCTGGACCTGGATCTTCCTGTTGCCCTGATGTGGTGGCAAAAAAAATCAACATTTATTTAAATATAATCATGTCATCACGTTCTGGAACATCAACCTTTTGAATTAATCCTATTATTGGTTCAGATGCACATTTTCTTATTTGATCTACTATTTTCGTGGTGCAGACCCAGTCCTATAGTGGTGGGTACATACTATACTTAGGCTTTGTGAGCACTAGAAAATTGACTTTTCTTAAGAAAAATCCACACCCTCTGTCAAAATACTGCACCCTCGGCAAAAACCGCACTTGCGTTTTTGCCGCGGGTTGGTCCCTGCGTTTTTTTACCATTATCTATGGCAAAAACCGCAGGTTCCTGCAGAAAAGAAGTGACATGCACATTAATTCCGCAGCGGAAATTCCACGGGTAAATCTGCAGGTATAAAAAAACGCAGTGTGCACACAGCATTTTTTATACCCATAGGTTTTGCTGGTGAATGACTGCAGAAATGTTACACACATTTTGTGCTGAAATCCCGTGGCGTGGACACATAGCCTTACAAAGGTTTAAATTACCTGCTTAAATTTATTATTCTCTATGTACTGCTACGTTTTCCCCTAAAAGAATCGCTCTTACCAGATCCTAAATACTGTAGTTGGCAAGTGAATGGGCTCTCACATGCAATCTGCGTTGCTGTCAGGTTCACCTGTGATCTACAGCGGTTGTCTCCCTCTGGTGACTGAAAGCAGTATTACTCGCACGAAGTGATACTGGTACCCAATGTGTTTGAGAGAGCTGCAGTACAATGCGTTCGGAATGGTGAGGGACGTGACAGCAATATAGATATGTGGGATATCCCATCTACCATTGGCACTTGTTAACTGTAATTGTGGTCTGGTGAGTTTTTTTAATTTTTTTTGGGGGGGTGGAAGGGGGTGAGGGGGATGGAGTGCTGGGAGTGTGGGTAGTGTTTGCTTTCTTTTGGAGGTTTCTGCTTTCTTTGATGAAGAGTCTTGCGGTATTCTTTAACTTTTTTTTTTAGCTGCTTGGACACTTCCTTATGAAACCACAACTAGCACTTATTTTTGGAGTAGAGCTTATTTTTTAAGCATACTCAAACAAGCCTCAAAAATACTACTAGGGCTTAGTTTTGGGGAAACAGGGTATTAATATAAAATGTTATGATGAACATTAATATTGAGCAAAATTAATTTCAGACTTATGGTTCAGCCTGCCACATCAGTCACAGTCTCTCATGTGGCCCTTCTGTTAAATTATTGCCCACTCCTAGCCTAAGGGGAATTCATTCTCTGCATAGATCCTTCCATATCAGGGTGTCCTTGTCAGGTTGAATCCATAGAGAGGTAATAAAGCCAGGAATCATGGCGGTTTGTTTCCCATTCTTATGAAACACCTGGGTACGCCATATTCACAATCCATCATTTTGGAGTTGTAATTACCGTATTTTCCGCTTTATAAGACGCACCTGATTATAAGACGCACCCCCAAATTTGGTGAAGGAAAAGAGAATTTTTTTTTTAATGTTAAATGGGGTCCATCTTATAATGCCAGTGTCCATCTAACAAATCATATAGGGTATATGTCCCTCATAGCCCCCATCCTAAAATTAGCCCCCCTTAATCTGGATATTGCCCCCTTATATTGAATATAGCCCCCTTGGGCTGGGACACGTCCCCCTGTGCTGCCCATGGCCCCTATAGATGGCACACCTCTCCTGTGTTTGATATGGCCCCCATACTGCTGCCCATGGCCCCTATAGATGGCACACCTCCCCTGTGTTAGATATGCCCCCCATACTGCTGCCCATAATAAAATAAAACACTTTTTCCTTACCTTCTCAGCGCTGTAATCCCTGTCTCCCTCCGTGGGGTTGAGCTCCTCCTCCACTTCCTGGTTCTTGCTGCCAGTCATGTGATCCGCAGGGCAGAGTGATATCACCTCTGCTTGCCTTATCACAGACCGCAGCAGCAGGAGACCGGGAGATCAGCGCTGGAGGTAAGTAAAGCTTTTTATTTTACTATGGGCAGCATATCTAACACAGGGGGGATCATGTGCGATCAAAGGAGGGCACAGGCAGATATAATATGCCCCGCTGCCCCAGCCCATCAGCGCGATGCGGTTTCAGCACCACACTGATGGACAGCGGCTGTGCATATTATATGAGCGGGAGCAGGAGATCTGACGCTGCCGCCCGCAGCTTTCACCTGCCCCCAGCACCGCTCCAGAGCGGACCCTGCAGTATATATGTACACCCCCCCCCCGTATATTCGGTTTATAAGACGCACCCCCTACTTTCCCCCAAAATTGGGGGGAACAAAAGTGTGTCTTATAAAGCGAAAAATACAGTAAGTGGTTGTGCATGAGATGGCAGCTGTGGCCTAGGAAGAATGCAGGCCGATTTGGCCTTCTGGACACACAATCCTTTTTGCTTCACTTGATTGTTGGCACAAATTTCAAAATACACAGCAAGACAACGTAAAGTAGCAAAGCAGGCAGGGAACCATGCACAGCTCAACCTCTTCATATCCTCCTCACACCTGACCTCTATCTGCCACTGTCTGTGCTCAGGGGGCGCAGGTCTTCCCCAATTTGCTACCTGCAGTGCATGCGCAAGTGAATGTGTTACTAATACTTTATAAAATTGTGCCTACACATTCTCTTACTGGATAATATAAAGTCCAGTCTTTTTTTTTTTTTTTTTAAGAGGACAAGGTGCAGTTTGCACTGGTACCCTGTTACAGTGCATTTGACTTTTTTTTTTTATAAATCCCTATTTATTCAATTTTTTTGGGCAGCAAAAAAAAAAAAAAAACTGAAATATTTTTGATTTGCTACTTTCTATTGCATATTGTGTAAATGATGTTAAAGAAGCACTTTTTTATTAGCAAAACTTGTGTAAATGTGTGCGTAATATAGTCTATATTAACATACTCTTCTCCGTCTTCTTTGCTTTCCAGCACCGCAATGATCTTCTGACTCACGGGACTTCATTTCCAGATCACACTGGGGTTTATATCTCAGCCAGAATTCGATTTTAGGCCCCGCACTCACTAGTGCACATATAATCACTCCCATACTCCCGTTTTTTTTTTAATCTAGTTTTTCTTTTTTTTTTTAAACATAATCTTTTATATACTATAAAAACTATGTAATTTGGAATCTATTTGTAATAATTAATAAATTAATAATATCATCATGCTGAACGCATCCTTCTGTCCAAAGCCAAGCTGGCGCCTGCTATGTTCACAGGATAAGTTGTGCAGGCCAGGGTTACAGGATCCAGGGGTTTGGCTTCTGCACCAGGGTGTGCGGGGTCTCCGTGGAGGCTGCACAGTGCTGTGTGTTTAAAGAGGCCAGCACTGGTGTCTCAGAGCAGGACACCCATGCAGCAAAAGGCGGAGGAGCTGCTGAAGCAAATACATCAGTGCAGGGACCGGCCAAGATCACTGATAGCACCGACCACATAGGTGCGCGCATCTGCTCTCTGTTGCACGAGCATTTACGGACAGCACCTGCGCCGACCACCTCACACTACTGCTCTCTATCCAATGGCGCCGGAGTTGGCGGTATGCGCACTCGCTAAAGTCGGCCCCATTTTAGTGAAGAATTAAATTAAAACGTGAACATTGCACTGCGCACACATCAGTAAGGCCGGTGTCCCACCTGCGATTGCCTCGCGTGTACCTCACGTGAGTTTCGCGGTGCATCACCCATTACGGACTCACTCTGCTCACAGGAGCGGGTCGGTTGCATTCATCTCTATACAGCCGAACCGCTCCTGTGAGCAGAGTGTGAGTGTAACTCCGCAGGGTGCACACAGCATTTTTTTTTTTTTTTACCTTAGGTTTTGCTAGAGAAGGACTGCAGCAAGGTTATGAACATTTTCTACAGCAATTCATGCGGTAAAAACCAGTGTGCGCACAGGGCCTTATAATGGTTCACTGAAATGACAATGACCATTTAGGAAATCTCTATTTGACTGTTTATCACTGCAGTTTTGTCTTACCTAGGTGCTGTACAGTGCCGGCCACTAGGTGTCTCCCTCCTCCAACATGACATCTAATGTTCAATTCAAATCCATCTCTAGTGATGGAGAAAGGGATTGCAGGAAATGAAGGCAGATCTTTGGGCTTTGCTACCTTACAAAAAAGTGTTTTTTGTTTTATTTCTTAAATAAAAATGGCCTATTTTTGATTGTAATCTTGATTTTTTTTTTTTGCAGTTGTTTAGTTGAAGGCATGGCCAAAGCAAGCACACAAGAACAAATTCACTATGACTTACTCCAAACCTCCCGTGGAAACTTACTCTAGTTTAGTGTTGCAGCAATTTTCTAATTATGCTAACAATGTTTTATTTTTTTGAGTGTTGATGGATCAGACTGTGGAAATAGGCATGGGGTGATAAGCAAGCCACCAGACAAAAAGTTACAGCAGTTTCTAGAGGGTAGAAGAAGGCGAGAAGCCACACACCGAGGAGCTCAGTGATGGAGCCAAGTCGTGTCACAACTGCTGACATCATATATGGGTTTCATTTTTTTTTTCTTTTTGTGTATGAACGATAATTAAAGGTTTAAAGACTGCAACACTCAAAAACATTAACCCCTTCACCCCCAGGCGGGTTTTTTTTTTTTTTTCAGCTTCCCTTCTTCCGAGAGTCGTACATTTTTTATTTTTCTGTCAATCTTACCATCTGAGGGTTTGTTTTTTGCGGGTCGAGTTCTTCTTTGAAATGAAACCATAAGTTTTACCATATAGTGTACTGGAAAATGGCAAAAAAAAAATTGCCAAAAAAAAAGTATGATTGTTTTTAAGATATTTTATTCACCATGTTCACTATAAGGTAAAACTGATGTCTCACTTTGATGCCTCCGAGTTTGTAGATACCAAACATGTTTACTTTATCTAATGAGTTAAAAATTCTGAAGTTCGTCCAAAAAAGGCACACTTTTTGAGCTATTTTCCATGATCCGTAGAGTTTTCAGTTTTTGTGGTCTATGGCTCAGTGACTGCTTATTTTTTGCATCCTGAACTGACATTTTTAACCTACCATTTTTGCGCAGAAACGCCGTTTTGATTGCCTGTTATCACATTTTCAGCAAAATTTGCAGCGACCAAAAAACCATAGTTTTGGCGTTTGGAATTATTTTGCTGCTACGCCATTTACCGATCAGATTGGGCATTTCTGAATGTGGTGATAACAAATGTGTGTATTTTTTTAACTCTTTAATTTTCAATGGGGGGTGAATTGAACTTAGTTTTTTTTTTTTAATTTAAAACTTTTAATTTTTTATTTTACTAGCGCCCCTAGGGGACTATAAGGAACAGTAGTCTGATCGCTTATTCTTTCTTGTAGATCAGAGAATTGCTCTGATCTGCACAAAAGCAGCTCTTCTGTCACACACTGCCTTCTGCAAGAGCAACTGATTCATGATCGCTACAGGAGTCATCACATGACCCTGTGCTAACATGGCAACTATCAGATCCATGTGATTTCCGGTTGGAGTCAGGTAGGTGAATGCTTACCGCGATCCGCTGTTACATTGCGCTGTGACATTTTCCCAGCGCGCTGTAAGGTGTTAACAGGCATGAGTGGGTAGAGAATCCATTCATGCTTGATAGCCACCCATCACCTGTTCAAATCAACTGACACATGCAAAGTCGCTGCCGACTGCCCGTGGCAGCAGGCAGAGATTAACCTGACACAATCCATGACATCCCCAATACATGTGTCATGAAGAGGTTAGGAAAAAAATGTGCTGTTCAAGATTTTTTTTGTGTGTGTCTGAATAGATCCATACAGTGCAGGCAGACGTCCCATTGTATGGTAACTCCTAATTTTTCTACGTCTGGGTAAGAGCTTGTGCGCACGTTGCGTAATTGCATGCATTTACGCTGCGTATTGCACTGCAGCGTAAATGCATGCGTCCTGCGTCCCCTGCACAATCTATGTAGATTGTGCATGACACGTGCGCACAATGCTTTTATGAACGCAGCAATTTGGGCGCTAAAATTTTGACCAAAATCCGTGCGTTCATAAAATGAGCATGTCAATTAATTTGCGCGTTTTGGATGCAGCCCCCGCTCTGTCTATGGTGGGGGCAGCATGCAGAGCCCATGAAATCGGCTTTTTTTTAACAAAAATACTGCATTCATTATGCAGTGTTTCTTCAGCGATTTGAAGCGCACATGTGCTGTCAAATCACTGCAGAATATTCAGCAGTTACGTGCGCATGAGCCTACACAATCATTACAACATTAGACAACCAATAGTAACTAATTAGGTACTATTTTAGGGAGAAGAATGCTTTCATTGAGGCATTACTTTTTCCATAGCTATAGCTACATATGGGATTAATTATTTATTGTGTGACAACTTGTAGCTTTTCAAACTTTTAAGGAAATATATGGTAATGTAGACAGTAGGGTGATGTAGCAAAGAGGAGTGTGCAAGTAATCTGCATGTAGCAGTGTTTGTGTGCACTTTAAATCACATGGTAACTAATGATTAGTGAACACTACGATGCTCGAGTGCTCTTTTGGGATTTATTTGAACACACTACATCTGAAAACATTGTTTTTAACCCAGTGAGAACTAGACTGAATGGCGCTCCCTGGTTCTCTGCAGATATAATGCAGTGAAGAGTGCCTGTGCTTTGTGTTCGATGTTTCATGAACGACACATCCGAACACCGCGAGTGCCCCGATGCTTGACTGAGTACCGAGTGGTGCAAGCCACACTTATCTCATTAGTGGTAACTTTATTGTACATACAAATTTATACTATTTATTGTCCCCATGATTTAGCTGCATGTTCTGATGGTTTCATGTAGCCAATCCATGATGTACAGTAACGTCATGGAAGCTGGCACTGGAAGCATTGAAAGGATTTTAAAAAGGAATGAAATAACCCAAAAGAATCTTCGTGTGAACCATCCCCAAAATCTTTTAAAAGTGAATGAATTTGCTGTACATTTTTTTTCATATCTGCATATGTTAATACAGCGCAGTCTGACATCGTGCGCACGTATACACACAGCGGGTTAAAGAAGTAATGAACACATTACCAATACTGTTTGGCAAGCTCAAACGCTCGAGTGCTTGTTAGTTACCACTTGGAAGCTGGTCAGATGCTCGGACGAGCTCGACGCGAGTAATGGGCATTATGGAAAGTCAATGATTGGCTTGTTCATGGCTCCACCCGCATACAGTCAGCCTTTTTGAAGGGAGGGCAGTTTTTTTTTTAATTTTTTTTTTTTGTCACACTACATCCCCCCCGGAAAACCAGAGACTGAAAGTAGGTCTCCATGGGGTGCCTGCACACATCGTGCAGTGAAGCGAGCCTGTGTTTTGTGGTCGTTGTTTGACAACCAAAATATCCGAGCATCTGCAATACTTGGCCAAACTCCGCGAGTACCCGAGCTGCCCAAAGCTTGATCGAGTAATTAGCAGTGCTGAACACATTCGCTCATCACTAGTAACCAATTTTCTAAGTAAATATATTTATTAAATGTGCTATTGACATGATTTTCTCATCTAAATGTCTGTAACAAACCATCCAATCCACACAAGCAAAGAAATCAAACCACAGGTGCCATAAATTTAGTGAGGTGAAATATTGAACACCTTACTGAAATGTATTTAATACTTTGTATAAAAGCCTTTGTTGGTAATGACAGCTTTATTTTATTTTCGCTCTCCGAAACCAATTGCGTTTTCTTGGCTGTGTGTTTGGGGGATCATTGTCTTGCTGAAATGTCCACCCTAATTTCATCTTCAGCATCTTGGTAGAGGACAACAGATTTTTATCAAGAATGTCTCTGTACATTTGTGCATTCATCCATCCTTTAATTGTATGAAGTGTTGCCAGAGCCATATGCTGAAAAAACAGCGCCACATCATGTGGTTCCCATCTCCAAAATTCACTGTTGGTATGGTGTTTTTGGGGTGATATGTTGTGCCTGTTAGACGCCATACAAAGTGCGTATTATGGCATGCAAAGAGTTAATTTTGGTCTCATCTGACCAGACTATATTCTCCCAGTATTTCACTTGTTGGCTTGTCTAAATGTTTGTTGAGCAAAACTTTGAATACAATTTTTGTTCAGCAATGTAGTAGAGTGTGGATACAGGCTATGGAGGTGAGTACATTACTTATTGTTTTCTTTGAAATGGTGATTCTTGGATAGAGATGAGTGAACCTGAGAGTCGAGATTCGAAAACAGACTTCCATAAAAAAAAAAAAAAAACCAAAAAAACAACAAACAAACAAACAAAGAAGGGAATTTTGTTTACTTACCGTAAATTCCTTTTCTTCTAGCTCCAATTGGGAGACCCAGACAATTGGGTGTATAGCTATTGCCTCTGGAGGCCACACAAAGTATTACACTTAAAAGTGTAAGGCCCCTCCCCTTCTGGCTATACACCCCCAGTGGGATCACTGGCTCACCAGTTTTAGTGCCAAAGCAAGAAGGAGGAAAGCCAATAACTGGTTTAAAGACCAATTTAATCCGAGGAAACATCGGAGAACTGAACCATACCACATGAACAACATGTGTACCCGAAAAAACAGAAAAACCCAGAGAAAACAGGGCGGGTGCTGGGTCTCCCAATTGGAGCTAGAAGAAAAGGAATTTACGGTAAGTAAACAAAATTCCCTTCTTCTTTTTCGCTCCTAATTGGGAGACCCAGACAATTGGGACGTCCAAAAGCAGTCCCTGGGTGGGTAAAAGAATACCTCGTGATAGGGCCGTCAAACAGCCCTTTCCTACAGGTGGGCAATTGCCGCCTGAAGGACTTATCTACCTAGGCTGGCGTCTGCCGAAGCGTAGGTATGCACCTGAAAATGCTTGGTAAAAGTATGCAGACCCAATCAGGTAGGTGCCTGACACACCTGCTGAGCCGTAGCCTGGTGCCGTAATGTCCAGGATGCACCCACGGCTCTGATAGAATGGGCCTTCGGCCTTGAGAGAACCAGAAGCCCAGTAGAACTGTAGGTTTCAAGAATTGGTTCCTCGATCCCCCGAGCAAGGGTGGATTTGGAAGCTTGCGACTGTTTACGCCGACCAGCGACAAGGACAAAGAGTGCATCCGGGTGGCGCAGGAGCGCCATGCGGGAAGTAGAACCTGAGTGCTCTCACCAGAACCAACAGATGCAAATCTTTCTGAAATTGGTGGACTGGACGAGGACACAAAGAAGGTGAGGTGATATCCTGATTGATATGAAAGTGGGATACCACCTTAGGGAGAAATTCCGGAACCGGACGCAGAACTACCCTGTCCTGGTGAAGGACCAGGAAGGGAGTTTGTATGAGAGCGTTGCTAGCTCGGACACTGTCCTAAGAGACGAGACCGTTACTAGAAGGCCACTTCCCGTGAAAAGCGGGAAGGGAGACATCTTTCAAAGGCTCGAAAGGCGGCATCTGGAGAGCAATTAGAACCTTGTTCAGATCTCAGGGCTCTAACGGCCGCTTGTACGGAGTGCTGAGAAGACAAACTCCCCGTAGGAACGTGCGTACCTGAGGAAGTCGTCGTTTCTGAAAAATACAGAAGCGCTGAGACTTGTCCCTAAAGGGAACTGAGCGACAACCCATTTTCCTACCTAGATTGCAGGAAGGAAGGAAACATAGACGATGCAACCGGCCAGGGAGAAACACCCTGCGCCGAGCACCGAGATAAGAATATCTTCCACGTCCTGTTCAAATGGAAGAATGGCCCTTGAGACAGCCAGTCTGATTGGTCTGGTAGTGCCCCCGGTTAGCCTACCGTGAGGCACCACAGAACCGAGTACCACAACATCCTCGGCCAATCTGTAGCGACGAGGATGGCGCGGCCGCAGTCGGTCTTGATCTAGCGCAGTACTCTGGGCAACAATGCCAGAGGTGGCACCTAAGGTAGCTGGAACTGCGACCAATGCTGAACTAAGGCGT
This sequence comes from Anomaloglossus baeobatrachus, assembly GCF_048569485.1. Lineage (NCBI taxonomy): Eukaryota > Metazoa > Chordata > Amphibia > Anura > Aromobatidae > Anomaloglossus > Anomaloglossus baeobatrachus. Next base: position 455,447,566 of record NC_134356.1, read on the forward strand.
TTGCCGCCAGAGCTCGATGATTGTGAAACCGTGCCATGAAGCTGGCACATTGTTGTTGTGCCGTGACGCCATTAGATCGACGTCCGGCCTCTGTCAGCGGCGCCAGATCTCCTGAAACCCGTCCGGGTGAGGAGACCATCCTCTTTCGGCCACACCTCAGCGACTTAGGAAGTCAGCTTCCTAGTTTCTACACTTGGGATGTGAATTGTGGATATGGTGGATGCCGTGTCTTCCACCCACATCAGAACCTGCCGGACTTCATGGAAGGCCCGGTTGCGCGTTCTTCCTTGGTGGTTGATGTATGCCACCGCTGTGGAGCTGTCCGACTGAAGTCGGATATGCTTGCTTTCCAGCCGCTGTTGGAAGGTTTGTAGGGCAAGATACACTGCTCTGTGTTCAAGAACATTGATCTGAAGGGTGGACTCTTGCTGAGTCCACGTACCCTGAGCGCTGTAGTGGAGAGAAACTGCTCCCCACCCTGATAGACTCGCGTCTGTCGTAACTATCGCCCAGGATGGGGATAGGAAGGACCTTCTTTTTTAACCAAGAGGTGGGAAGAAGCCACCACCGTAGAGATTCCTTGGCCGCCTGAGAAAGAACGACGACTCTGTTGAGGGACGTCGACTCCTCGTCCCATTGGCGGAGAATGTCCCATTGTAGTGGACGCAGTAAAACTGCGCGAAAGGAACTGCCTCCATTGCTACCATCTTACGTAGGAAGTGCATGAGGCGTCTCAATGTGTGCGACTGGTTCTTAAAGAAGAGCTTGCAGCCCGTAGTGAATGCTGTTTGTCTAGCGGAAGCTTCACTATCGCTGAGAGAGTAAGAAAACTCTATGCCTAGATATGTTATCGATAGGGTCGGGGTCGGATCTGACTTTGAAAAGTTGATGATCCACCCAAAACTTTAGAGAGTCTCCAGCGCAACGTTCGGGCAGTGTTGGCATGTTTCCTAAGAGAGTGCCTTGACAAGTAGATCGTCTAAATACGGGATCACAGAGTGACTCTGAGAGTGCAGGACTGTGACTACTGCTGCCCTGACCTTGGCGAAGACCAGTGGGACTGTCGCTAGCCGGAAGGTAGAGCTACGAACAGAAGGTGTTCGTCTCCTATAACGAAGCGTAGACACGCTAGTGCTCTGGATCAATCGGCACGTGTGGATAAGCATCCTTGATGCCTAATGATGCTAGGAAATATCCTTGGGACCTTGAGGCGGAGTGATTCCATCCGGAACCGCCTGGTGTCCACGAGCTTGCTGAGCATTTTTAGATCCAGAACGGGATGGAACGGCCCGTTGTTATAGGTACCGCAAAGAATTTGGGGTAAAAACCGTGACCTTGTTCCTGAAGAGGAACGGGGGTCATCACTCTTTCTGCCTATAGAGTGCACCCTGTTTGCAGAAGAGCAGCGGCTCGGCCGGGAGGTGAGAAATTCTGAAGAATCGAGTTGGAGGACGAGAAGTGAGCTCTATCCTGTACCCGTGAGACAGAATGTCTCACACTCAATGGTCATTGACCTATGGCAGCTAAATATCGCCAAGGCGGGAGAGCCTGCTACCGACCGAGGCCGCAAGTCATGAGGAAGCCGCCTTGGAAGCGGGTTTTCAGACTGTCGATTTTTTGGGCGTGACTGAGCCCGCTAAGAATCTGAGCTCCTCTGATCCTTTTGAGTCCACATTGGACGAGGAAAAATGGGACCTGCCCGAGCCTCGAAAAGGCCGAAAACCCCGACTGCCTCTTGCTCTGTTGGGGTTTGTTGTGTCCGGGCTGAGGAAAGGATGAATCCTTACCCCTGGACTGTTTAATGGTTACATTCACCAAACAGTCGGTCAGCAGAAAAAGGCAACTGGTAGGCAACCTTTTTTGGAAGCAGAATCTGCCTTCCATTCACTTAACGAGCAGACCAGGCTCTGCTTAAAAACACGGAGTAGCGGAGGCTACCGCCGCACGGTTCGCAGAGTCCAGGACAATCTGAATCGCGTAAGAAACAAATGCAGACATTTGAGAGGTTAAGGATGCCACCTGCGGCACAGATGTACGTGTAACCGTGTCAATCTGTGTAAGACAAGCTGAAATAGCTTGGAGTGCCCCAAGGGAGAGAATGCCGGAGCCAACAGCAGTTCCATCTCCCACTGCAACTATGGATCTAGCTACAAGCCTGGAGATTGGAGGATGCCGCTTGAGACACTGGGTCCAGTCCCTGACCAAGTCAGGGGACAGGGATAACGTGTATCCTAAGCCGTTTGGAGAAGCGCATATCTGGATAAGCGTGGTGTTCCTGGACTGCCTCTCTGAAGGCAGAGTGGTCCAGAAAAATACGTGAAGCTGACTCCTCCACTGGAGGAGCTGTGAGAAATAACCCACATTCTATAGATGGACGCTATAAGATTATTTACTATGGCGTCACGATCAGGTGTATCCAGATTGAGAGCGGTCTCAGGATCAGAATCCTGAGCCGCTACTTCCGCCTCATTACACAGCGAGTCCTTCTGCTAGGACCCTGATGAAACCGAGGCCGCTCATAGTGAGCCCGCTTAGGCTGTCTGGGACTGACGTCCGTGCAGAGCCGTGACTCTGGGATGCGTGTGACATTCCCGGAGCTGTTAGTTGTTCACACTGAGGGGGGCCATGGATCATGATTCAACAGTGCCCATATTGTGAGAGACATGTCCGGACTGCTAGGCTTCTAGTATCATAGCCATAGTCTCAGAAAAACTGTCAGTAAATACTGCAGACACCGTCCTCATCCCCTGGCCATTAGTGCATACAATGGGAGTCTATGTAACCTGCCGGCCGTATAGCCGTACATGCTGTACCAGCTGTATAGAAAAACATGTGGTTCTGCACCTTTGTTTTACACAGAGAATATGCTGATAACTCCTCCGCATAATCCAGGAGGGTATATACAACGTGCGACCAAACAGTGCAATGTATATAGTACAAGCATATCTATAAGTGCACTTCTGCACTAGTGGGGTTAGCACCACAGGTGCTGCTTAACGCCTGTTGCAGCGATTGTGTGACTATCAGAATGCCAGGGTCTTCCACACTTGTCTCTGTTCGTACAGAAACTGACACTAATGGCTGCCGGCGTCCTTGTAGAGAAGGAAGCCGTGGGCGAGAAAGTGCGGGAATCCGGATTCACAGTGCACACAGTGAGAGGGGTGGAGTATGCAAAACATACTCCAGCTCTCAGCGCTGCTGTGCTATGCAGCGTCACGCCCCTACCCTGACTGTCAGGGCTGTGGGCGGTAACGAAGGGAGACTAGGCCCAGAAGCCGGGGACTCGAGTTAACAGCGCGGCCGCCGTAAAAGCGCGGGCCGCGCTGAAGTCCCCGGCGCACCACAAGTGCCAGCCGCGCCGCAGTCCCAGCGGCCGGCGCGACCGAGTCCTAGAAGTGGCCAGCGTCCCGCCCCTCTCCTGACTGGCAGGTCTGGGGGCGGGAACGAACGGAAGCAGGCCGCAAAAGCCGGGGACTCTAGTTATCAGCGCGGCCGCCGTAAAAGCGCGGGCCGCGCTGAAGTCCCCGGCGCACCACAAGTGCCAGCCGCGCCGCAGTCCCAGCGGCCGGCGCGACCGATGCCTAGAAGTGGCCAGCGTCCCGCCCCTCTCCTGACTGGCAGGTCTGGGGGCGGGAACGAACGGAAGCAGGCCGCAAAAGCCGGGGACTCTAGTTATCAGCGCGGCCGCCGTAAAAGCGCAGGCCGCGCTGAAGTCCCCGGCGCACTACAAGTGCCAGCCGCGCCGCAGTCCCAGCGGCCGGCGCGACCAATTCCCATAAGTGAGCCTGCTTCAGCGAAGCTGAATGAGGCCATGGCACAGGCGCCGCAGCGCTGATGTCCCCCGGCGCACTACAACACCCAGCATGCTGCGGTGTGAGCGCCAAATGCACGGGGACACAGAGTACCTTGAGGAAGCAGGGCCATGTCCCTGATGTACTCCGCTCCATCCAGCATCTTCTCCAGGGGCTGTAGATGGAGCACGGTCTCAGTGCCTGGAGACCGGTAAATCCCACTTCACCCAGAGCCCTGTAAAAAGGGATGGGGAAGGAATCAGCATGTGGGCTCCTGCCGCCGTACCCGCAATGGGTACCTCAACCTTACAAACACCTCCGACATACAGTGGGGTGAGAAGGGAGCATGCTGGGGACACTATATGTGTCCTCTTTTCTTCCATCCGACATAGTCAGCAGCTGCTGCTGACTAAAAAGTGGAGCTATGCGTGGATGTGTTGCCTCCTTCGCACAAAGCACAAAACTGGTGAGCCAGTGATCCCACTGGGGGTGTATAGCCAGAAGGGGAGGGGCCTTACACTTTTAAGTGTAATACTTTGTGTGGCCTCCAGAGGCAATAGCTATACACCCAATTGTCTGGGTCTCCCAATTAGGAGCGAAAAAGAAAAGAAAAACAGAGTTTGGGTTTGAAGTTCGAGGGAGTTACGAGTGCAAACCACTCAAGCGAGCAGCACTGTGCTTGGGTATGATTAATGCTCAGCCCTGTGCAAGCCGCATGCAGTGTTTGAACAACTCGCATTTGAAGTAAAAGCGGTTTTAGATGCAATGTCCACACACATACAAAAATTAAAAAAAAAAAGTTTTTTTTAAAAACCTCCCCACCTTCCCATGGAAATGTTCTGCTTATGGCTGGCAGCATGTGGGTCGGGGTCATAAACTGAACTTTTTTACGGTTCGAATATACCTGGTGAACCGAACTTTAAAAGTTCTTTGACAACTCTTCTGATAATTATTTTCCCTCCTCCGTCTAAAATCTTGCAGGGACCACCTTGTCATAGCTGGTTTATGGTGAAATGGTGTTTTTTACGCTTGCAGATTATGGCCCCAACAGTGCTCACTGGAACCTGAAGTAGTTTAGAAATTCTTCTGTAACTGATGCCATCGTTATGTTTTTTTTTTTAACAATAAGGTTGTTAAGGCCTTGAGACAGATCACTGGTTTTACCCATCATGAGATTTCTTGTGTGACACCTTTTTATACACCCTCAGATCAGCCAGCTGATATTTTTTTACTAAGTGGCAGGATTGATTTCTAAATACTGATAGATTTCCGCTGGTGTCATGACTTTCTATGGCTTTTTGCATCTCTTTCTTCATGTATTCATAAATTTTAAATGATGGGTAATGAGAAATGACACCAGGAAAAAATATTGGGCATCTATGGTTTGATTTCTTTGTCTGTGTACATTGGATGGATTGTTACAGACAACAGGTAAGAAATTCAAAGCAATAGCAGCTTCAGAAATATTTTTACATAGAAATTTGGTGATGCAATCAATTTGCGCGTGCGTGTGAACGCAAACCACTTCGTAACTTCCTTTAATTAAAAATAGTTTGTAATTTGCAAGATGAACATATACCTTTAGCCCCAGGAAGAGTTTTCAACGCAAGGTAGCCTATTTGCTTCTAGTCTCGTCTGCAAAATCAAAATTACCCCTTTTTCTTGATGAGCAGCTCTATGCTGTGTTTTGCGCATGCACAACTTCTTATAGATTTCAATGGGATCCACTGTCATCACGAGAGACCTAACATGACAGGTCATCTTTATACTTGTAGCTTCAGAGAGCAGTCCATAAAAACCCACCATTACTTAACACAATTGAAATGCTCCACTGCAGAATTTCTAATCCAGCCAGATCGAGTAAAGTTAATATGCTTCTTAAAAGCTGGACATAAAAGATGATAAAAGTAACTCAATTTCAGAAAGAATTTGCCAACAATTTAATGTGTACGGGGCACTCAAACCATGACCTAACATGCTTGCATTTCAACATGTGCAATCATTTGTTCCCAGGGAGATCATCAACTACCCGAAGAGTCTTATTCTCTTCTTCCCATTGAAATCAACAGGCCTTTAGTCAAATAGAGTATTCAGCTAATGTGCATGACCAGCATTCCTTCTAGCATAAAAAAGCACACCCACAGACTGGCATTTAAGATTACTATTTTTTTCATATGAAGTTTCAACTACATTCTGAGTACATGTTTGTGATCACAGACTGCAAGGTGCTTGAAGTTGACGCTTTTAAACAAAATTGCAGAAAAAAAAAAAAAAATACAACAAAATCTTATTCATAAAACTGAAAGAAAGGCCAAAAATATCAGTCCATCGCATGACCATGCGCGCTTGTCCTCCCATGCCTAGGGAAAAAGTGCGTAAAATTCTTAACAGCTACTTGGATACACACAAAGAAAAACAAAAAGGAAGAACTCAAAAACAAAAACTGAGCTACAAGAACTACACGTCCTCCGTATATTATTCCTCATCTGATGAGCTCTGGTCAAGAGTGTACACCATGAACAAAACTTCTGGACGTGCGGGGACACATGGGTGCCCAGGGCGCACAATCTCAAATCCGAGGAAACTGAACGTCTTGAGGAGTGGACCTATAATGAAAAAAAATACAAATATTTTAATAAGGAAAAAAAAAAATAAAAAAAAAAATACAAAGTATATTGCCCATCATGTATATAAAGGATCAGTACTGGCTGCCCAGAGCCACGTGCCCTTATGTCTTACTATTGACCCATTAAGATATGACAAATCTAAAACACCAGCACGTGTTAAGTCATTTTAATCAACACGCGATCCAGTTTACACATTACTACGTTAGCTTAATAGTAAAGATTTTGGTAAAGTCTGCTCAAGACTTACTATCATCATATTAAGGCTATGTGCCCACTTGGCGTTTTTTTTTGTTAATGCCTTTAAGTTTATGAGAATCCTGACTTGCTGTGCACATGCTGCTTCTTTGTACATTTTGTTTTTTCCTGCAGTCCTATAATCCCCTGCAGTACTTTATCACTAAAGTAGATTATAGCGCAGCACTTCACCTCACACATCACGCATACAGCATGGTGTGTGAAGCTCTCTATAGCTCAGTAACCCGGGGTCATCATGGTGACGACCTAGGGTTACTATGGTAGCGATCGGGGTTTCTGTGATCGCATTACAGGAACCCGATCGCCAGGGAGAGGTAAGTAATGCCTTTCCCTGCCTTTTGAATCGCACTGATCGCAACATTCAGGGGGTTAAACTGCCTCTTCAGGCAGTGAGAGCAGTTAAGATATCTATAGCTATATCTCTCTCGCTATCTTTATCTATCACAAAGATGCAGGAAAAGATGCGCAAATGCAATATAATAAAACAAAAAAAAAAAAAAAAACGGAAAACAAAAAAAAAAAAAAAAAAACCTTTCCCAGCTCTTTTCTTCCTGCCAAAACATGCTTTTTTGTATGCAGAAAATATGCATACAAAAGAGGTCATGTGGGCACATAGCCTTACTTACATTTTGGATCAGTGACAATGTGTTTCTAATAGGTTTCTTTATTTGATTTATAGTACAGTGAAATGTGGCTTTTTTTCTTTATCACCACTGCTCATCCTTTAAATGATAAATTAACCTGTTTAGTGTTGCTTGAGAGCCAGGTATTGACCCCTATGTGTCCAGATAAGCTCATGCTTCTTTTATTAAATGACAGGATTTAATTTTCAAAGGTAAGCCATGTTAACCTTCGTATATTTACAGAGGCCTTGTCAATTATTTCCAATACCCTTACCCAGGTCATGACATGTCAAAGGATTGTCTGATTAACAAGGTATTAATTTAGATGCGAGGCCATTGCTCACAGATAAGAGGATCTTGACGTGACCATGTACAATTTTAACATGCTCTTTAACCCCTTCACCCCCGGCCACTAAAACACCCTAATGACCGGGCAATTTTTTGCAATTCTGACCAGTGTCACTTTGACAGGTTATAACTCTGGAACGCTTCAACGGATCCTGGCGATTCTGAGATTGTTTTTTCGTGACATATTGTACTTCATGTCAGTGGTAAATTTAGGCCGATATGTTTTGCGTTTGTGAAAATTTCGGAAATTTGGCGAAAATTTTGAAAATTTCGCAATTTTCAAACTTTGAAAATTTATGCCCATAAATCTGAGAGATATGTCACACAAAATAGTTACTAAATAACATTTCCCACTTGTGTACTTTACATCAGCGCAATTTTCGAAACAAATTTTTTTTCCGTTAGGAAGTTAGAAGGGGTCAAAGGTCATCAGCAAATTCTCATTTTTCCAACAAAATTTACAAAATAATTTTTTTTAGGGACCACATTACATTTGAGGTGACTTTGAGAGGCCTAGGTGACAGAAAATACCCAAAAGTGACCCCATTCTAAAAACTACACCCCTCACACTGCTCAAAACCACATCCAATAAGTTTATTAACCCTTTAGGTGCTTCACAGGAACCAAAGCAATGTGGAAGGAAAAAATGAAAATTTTACTTTTTAACACAAAAATGTTACTTTAGCCATAAAATTTTCATTTTTACAAGGGAGAAAAGAGAAAGTACACAATACAATTTATTGTGCATGTTCTCCTGAGTACGCTGATACCCCATATGTGGTAAAAATCAATTGTTTGGGCGCACGGCAGAGCTCGGAAGGGAAGGAGCGCCATTTGAATTTTTGAACGCAAAATTAGCTGCACTCATTAGCGGACGCCATGTCGGGTTTGAAGACCCCCTGAGGTGCCTAACCAATGGAGCTCCCCCACAAGTGACCCCATTTTGGAAACTAGAGCCCTCAAATAATTTTTCTAGATGTTTGGTGAGCACTTTGAACCTCTGGGGGCTTCACAGAAGTTTATAGCGTTGAGCCGTGAAAAGAAAAAAATTTTTTTTTTACCACAAAACGGTTGCTTCAACTAGGTAGCTTTTTTTTTCACAAGGCTATCAGGAAAAAGAAGGGAATTTTGTTTACTTACCGTAAATTCCTTTTCTTCTAGCTCCAATTGGGAGACCCAGACAATTGGGTGTATAGCTATTGCCTCCGGAGGCCACACAAAGTATTACACTTAAAAGTGTAAGGCCCCTCCCCTTCTGGCTATACACCCCCAGTGGGATCACTGGCTCACCAGTTTTAGTGCCAAAGCAAGGAGGAAAGCCAATAACTGGTTTAAAGACCAATTCAATCCGAGGAAACATCGGAGAACTGAACCATACCACATGAACAACATGTGTACCCGAAAAAACAGAAAAACCCCGAGAAAACAGGGCGGGTGCTGGGTCTCCCAATTGGAGCTAGAAGAAAAGGAATTTACGGTAAGTAAACAAAATTCCCTTCTTCTTTTTCGCTCCTAATTGGGAGACCCAGACAATTGGGACGTCCAAAAGCAGTCCCTGGGTGGGTAAAAGAATACCTCGTGATAGGGCCGTCAAACAGCCCTTTCCTACAGGTGGGCAATCGCCGCCTGAAGGACTTATCTACCTAGGCTGGCGTCTGCCGAAGCGTAGGTATGCACCTGAAAATGCTTGGTAAAAGTATGCAGACTCAATCAGGTAGGTGCCTGACACACCTGCTGAGCCGTAGCCTGGTGCCGTAATGCCCAGGATGCACCCACGGCTCTGGTAGAATGGGCCTTCAGCCTTGAGAGAACCAGAAGCCCAGTAGAACTGTAGGTTTCAAGAATTGGTTCCTCGATCCCCCGAGCCAGGGTGGATTCAGAAGCTTGCGACTGTTTACGCCGACCAGCGACAAGGACAAAGAGTGCATCCGGGTGGCGCAGGAGCGCCATGCGGGAAGTAGAACCTGAGTGCTGTCACCAGAACCAACAGATGCAAATCCTTCTGAAATTGATGGACTGGACGAGGACACAAAGAAGGTGAGGTGATATCCTGATTGATATGAAAGTGGGATACCACCTTAGGGAGAAATTCCGGAATCGGACGCAGAACTACCCTGTCCTGGTGAAGGACCAGGAAGGGAGATTTGTATGAGAGCGTTGCTAGCTCGGAAACTCTCCTAAGAGACGAGACCGTTACTAGAAGGCCACTTCCCGAGAAAAGCGGGAAGGGAGACCTCTTTCAAAGGCTCGAAAGGCGGCATCTGGAGAGCAATTAGAACCTTGTTCAGATCCCAGGGCTCTAACGGCCGCTTGTACGGAGTGCTGAGACGACAAACTCCCCGTAGGAACGTGCGTACCTGAGGAAGTCGTTTCTGAAAAAATACAGATAGCGCTGAGACTTGTCCCTAAAGGGAACTGAGCGACAACCCTTTTTCCAACCTAGATTGCAGGAAGGAAGGAAACATAGACGATGCAACCGGCCAGGGAGAAACACCCTGCGCCGAGCACCGAGATAAGAATATCTTCCACGTCCTGTGGTCAATCTTGGCGGACGTTGGTATGCTAGCCTGTCTCATGATGGCAACCACGTCCTGAGGTAATCCTGACGACACTAGGTTCCAGGACTCAATGCCACACCATCAGGTTGAAGGCCGTAGAATTCAAATGGAAGAATGGCCCTTGAGACAGTCAGTCTGATTGGTCTGGTAGTGCCCCCGGTTAGCCTACCGTGAGGCACCACAGAACCGGGAACCACAACATCCTCGGCCAATCTGTAGCGACGAGGATGGCGCGGCCGCAGTCGGTCCTGATCTAGCGCAGCACTCTGGGCAACAATGCCAGAGGTGGCACATAAGGTAGCTGGAACTGCGACCAATGCTGAACTAAGGCGTCTGCCGCCAGAGCTCGATGATTGTGAAACCGTGCCATGAAGCTGGCACATTGTTGTTGTGCCGTGACGCCATTAGATCGACGTCCGGCCTCTGTCAGCGGCGCCAGATCTCCTGAAACCCGTCCGGGTGAAGAGACCATACCCTTTCGGCCACACCCCGGCGACTTAGGAAGTCAGCTTCCTAGTTTTCCACGCCTGGGATGTGAACTGTGGATATGGTGGATGCCGTGTCTTCCACCCACATCAGAACCTGCCGGACTTCCTGGAAGGCTTGCCGGTTGCGCGTTCTTCCTTGGTGGTTGATGTATGCCACCGCTGTGGAGTTGTCCGACTGAAGTCGGATTTGCTTGCTGTCCAGCTGCTGTTGGAAGGTTTGTAGGGCAAGATACACTGCTCTGTGTTCAAGAACATTGATCTGAAGGGTGGACTCTTGCTGAGTCCACGTACCCCGAGCGCTGTGGTGGAGAAAAAAACTGCTCCCCACCCTGATAGACTCGCGTCTGTCGTAACTATCGCCCAGGATGGGGATAGGAAGGACCTTCTTTTTGACCATGAGGTGGGAAGAAGCCACCACCGTAGAGATTCCTTGGCCGCCTGAGAAAGACAGACGACTCTGTTGAGGGAGGTCGACTCCCCGTCCCATTGGCGGAGAATGTCACATTGAAGTGGACGCAGATGAAACTGCGCGAAAAGAACTGCCTCCATTGCTACCATCTTACGTAGGAAGTGCATGAGGCGTCTCAATGTGTGCGACTGGTTCTTAAAGAAGAGATTGCAGCCCGTAGTGAATGCTGTTTGTCTAGCGGAAGCTTCACTATCGCTGAGAGAGTATGAAACTCCATGCCTAGATATGTTAGCGATAGGGTCGGGGTCGGATCTGACTTCAAAAAGTTGATGATCCACCCAAAACTCTAGAGAGTCTCCAGCGCAACGTTCGGGCAGTGTCGGCATGTTTCCTAAGAGAGTGCCTTGACAAGTAGATCGTCTAAATATGGGATCACAGAGTGACCCTGAGAGTGCAGCACTGTGACTACTGCTGCCCTGACCTTGGCGAAGACCAGTGGGACTGTCGCTAGCCGGAAGGTAGAGCTACGAACAGAAGGTGTTCGTCTCCTATAACGAAGCGTAGAAACGCTAGTGCTCTGGATCAATCGGCACGTGTGGATAAGCATCCTTGATGCCTAATGATGCTAGGAAATCTCCTTGGGACATTGAGGCGATGACATGGCGGAGGGATTCCATCCGGAACCGCCTGGTGTCCACGAGCTTGCTGAGCAGTTTTAGATCCAGAACGGGACGGAACGGCCCGTTCTTATAGGCACCGCAAATAATTTGGGGTAAAAACCGTGACCTTGTTCCTGAAGAGGAACGGGGGTCATCACTCTTTCTGCCTATAGAGTGCACCCTGTTTGCAGAAGAGCAGCGGCTCGGCCGGGAGGTGGAGAAGTTCTGAAGAATCGAGTTGGAGGACGAGAAGTGAGCTCTATCCTGTACCCGTGAGACAGAATGTCTCACACCCAACGGTCATTGACCTATGGCAGCTAAATATCGCCAAGGCGGGTGAGCCTGCTACCGACCGAGGATGCGGAGAGAGGAGGCCGCAAGTCATGAGGAAGCCGCCTTGGAAGCGGGTTTTCAGACTGTCTCTTTTTTGGGCGTGACTGAGCCCGCCAAGAATCTGAGCTCCTCTGATCCTTTTGAGTCCACATTGGACGAGGAAAAATGGGACCTGCCCGAGCCTCGAAAAGAACGAAACCACGACTGCCTCCTGCTCTGTTGGGGTTTGTTGTGTCCGGGCTGAGGAAAGGATGAATCCTTACCCCTGGACTGTTTAATGGTTACATCCAAACGCTCACCAAACAGTCGGTCAGCAGAAAAAGGCAACTGGTTAAGCAACCTTTTTTGGAAGCAGAATCTGCCTTCCATTCACTTAACGAGCAGACCAGGCTCTGCTTAAAAACACGGAGCAGCGGAGGCTACTGCCGTACGGTTCGCAGAGTCTAGGGCAACCTGAATCGCGTAAGAAACAAATGCAGACATTTGAGAGGTTAAGGATGCCACCTGCGGCACAGATGTACGTGTAACCGTGTCAATCTGTGTAAGACAAGCTGAAATAGCTTGGAGTGCCCCAAGGGTGAGAATGCTGGAGCCAACGGTGCGCCGACAGTCTCATAGATGGATTTAGACCAGAGATCCATCTGTCTGTCAGTGGCATCTTTAAGTGCAGCTCCATCTCCCACTGCAACTATGGATCTAGCTACAAGCCTGGAGATTGGAGGATGCCGCTTGGGACACTGGGTCCAGTCCTTGACCACGTCAGGGGGCAGGGATAACGTGTATCCTAAGCCGTTTGGAGAAGCGCATATCTGGATAAGTGTGGTGTTCCTGGACTGCCTCTCTGAAGGCAGAGTGGTCCAGAAAAATACGTGAAGCTGACTCCTCCACTGGAGGAGCTGGGTGAGAAATAACCAACATTCTATTGATGGACGCTATAAGATTATTCACTATGGCGTCACCATTAGGTGTATCCAGATTGAGAGCGGTCTCAGGATCAGAATCCTGAGCCGCTACTTCCGCCTCATTACACAGAGAGTCCTTCTGCTAGGACCCTGATGAAACCGAGGGCCGCTCATAGTGAGCCCGCTTAGGCTGTCTGGGACTGACGTCTGTGCAGAGCCGTGACTCTGGGATGCGTGTGACATTCCCGGAGCTGTTAGTTGTTCACACTGAGGGGGGCCATGGATCAATGATTCAACAGTGCCCATGTTGTGAGAGACATGTCCGGACTGCTAGGCTTCTAGTATCATAGCCATAGTCTCAGAAAATCTGTCAGTAAATACTGCAGACACCGTCCTCATCCTCTGGCCATTAGCAGAGACTCCGGCTGAGTTGGATATAATGGGGGTCTATGTAACCTGCCGGCCGTATAGCCGTACATGCTGTACCGGCTGCATAGAAAAACATGTGGTTCTGCACCTTTGTTTTACACAGAGAATATGCTGATAACTCCTCCGCACAATCCAGGAGGGTATATACAACGTGCGACCAAACAGTGCAATGTATATAGTACAAGCATATCTATAAGTGCACTTCTGCACTAGTGGGGTTAGCACCACAGGTGCTGCTTAACGCCTGTTGCAGCGATTGTGTGACTATCAGAATGCCAGGGTCTTCCACACTCGTCTCTGTATCGTACAGAAACTGACACTAATGGCTGCCGGCGTCCTTGTAGAGAAGGAAGCCGTGGGCGTGCCTGAGAAAGTGCGGGAATCCGGTTTCACAGTGCACACAGTGAGAGGGGTGGAGTATGCAAAACATACTCCAGCTCTCAGCGCTGCTGTGCTATGCAGCGTCACGCCCCTACCCTGACTGTCAGGCCTGTGGGCGGTAACGAAGGGAGACTAGGCCCAGAAGCCGGGGACTCGAGTTAATAAGCGCGGCCGGCATATCAGTGCTGGCCGGCGCGGAAGTCCCCGGCGCACCACAAATCCCAGCGGCGCCTTAAATAAAAATGGCAGCGGCGGTTAGCGCAGTAGTCACCCAATACACTAACACACCCAGCAACGCTGTGGTGTGCGATGGCACTAGTGCGGACAGCGCCGCTGTCCCTGGCGCACTAACACACCCAGCAGTGCTGCCGTGTGTCTGCGCGGTCCCAACAGGGACACAGAGTACCTCCATGTAGCAGGGCCATGTCCCTGAAGATACTCCGCTCCATGTCCAGCAGATACCAGGGGCTGTGGATGGAGCACGGTCTCAGTGCCTGGAGACCGATAGAATCCCACTTCACCCAGAGCCCTGTAAAAAGGGATGGGGAAGGAAGCAGCATGTGGGCTCCAGCCTCCGTACCCGCAATGGGTACCTCAACCTTAACAAACACCTCCGACATGAAGTGGGGTGAGAAGGGAGCATGCTGGGAGCCCTGTATGGGCCCTCTTTTCTTCCATCCGACATAGTCAGCAGCTGCTGCTGACTAAACAGTGGAGCTATGCGTGGATGTGTTGCCTCCTTCGCACAAAGCACAAAACTGGTGAGCCAGTGATCCCACTGGGGGTGTATAGCCAGAAGGGGAGGGGCCTTACACTTTTAAGTGTAATACTTTGTGTGGCCTCCGGAGGCAATAGCTATACACCCAATTGTCTGGGTCTCCCAATTAGGAGCGAAAAAGAAATGCACCATAAAATGTATTGTGCATTTTCTCCTGAGTACGCAGATACCTCATATGTGGTGGAAAGTAATTGTTTGAGCGCATGGCGGGGCTCAGAAGAGAAGGAGCGCCATTTGACTTTTCAAACGCACAGACGCAGCGCACTAATCGGCCGCTGCAGGACGCACGGTCGGATGCGATAAAAAAAAGCGTCGGGGATACGTAAAAAAAAAAAAAGTCACGCCAAAAATTGACCATGGATGCAGATACGTTATGTGCATCCCTGATCAGCGCTCGGCGGGACGCACGGACGGATGTGATACAAAAAGCGTCGTGAATACGGAAAAAAGTCACGCCAAAAACTGAACACGGATGCAGATCCATTATGTGCAACCCTGATCAGCGCTTGGCGGGACGCACGGACGGATGCGATACAAAAAGCGTCAGGGATACGGAAAAAAAAGTCACGCCAAAAATTGAGCAGGGATGCCGATCCGTTATCTGCATCCCTGATCAGCGCTTGGCGGGACGCACGGACGGATGAGGTGTAAAAATGGACAGGGGATACGGAAAAAAAAAAAAAAGTTAGTTATACTCACAGTACCCAGAGGACTAGCAGGAGGATCACTGACCAGAAGAGCTGCAGAGGAACAGATGGCAGAGAGATGGACAGCTTTACAGGAACAGCAGGCAGATCAGCAGAATGCCCAGGAAGGACCCAGCGATGGACGCAGATGTGATCAGGCCGGTGAAGACAGGTAAGAGGACATCGGGGGAGAGCAGAGGGGTGAGAGCAGAAGGGGGGTTGAGAGCAGAGGGGGGGGGGGGCAGAGGGGGAGGGGGTAGAGCAGAGGGGGAGACCGGAGAGGGAGCTGCAGAAGCAGAACAGAGATAATGGGGGAGGCAGTCAGATCGCGGGGGAGAAGATCGGGATGTCGGGGGGGGTGGGTGGGGGGGGGGATTTGGGGGGAGCAGATCGCGGGGGGGGGGCACGGCAGGGGCTATCACGGCAGCGCGCAGGGGCACCACGGGAGCGCGCACGGGCTGGCTGCAAAGTGAGCACAGTACTCACGTGCAGCAGCAGCGGTGACCTCAGCTACGGCGGCGGCGGCAGCAGCAGCGTGGTACCACAAGTACCAGCCACTGCACGCTGCAGACATGTTGGGGGAGGGCTCGCAGGCCAGCACAGGCCTGGGGAGGGCGGCCACCGGCAGATCAGACCGCCCCACTGCACACTGATTGGAGCGATTGCGCGTCATAGCACGATCGCTCCAATCAGTGCTGCAGGGGCTGGGGGCGACATGTTTGAGGTCCACCTATGATATGCTGCAGCAGCTGCGGCATCTCATAGCTGGATCTCACAGGATCGCACTAATTCGGGCATTATTTTTGCCGAAATTAGTGCGATCGATGTGGTTGGCGGTTCAGATTTGAACAGCCAATCACATCGATCGTCGATAGGGGGTGGCGATGCCGCCCCCCCTGGGGTCAAGCAAAGGTCCCCTGCTGTAAGAAACAGCAGGGGACATCATTTGAAAGCCGTTGCTATGGCCACGGCAATCAAATGAAGTTTAGGCCGTAAAATTACGTCCCTGGTCGTTAAGTCACGTTAAAATAGGACGTAATTTTACGGCCCGCGGTCGTGAAGGGGTTAATATTTAAAAGGATGTTCTGACTGCTGGCTAAAATCAGAAAACTGCTGCATTAGAGAGCGTTTCAAGGGCTTCTCAGGCCTAAGCCACACGGCGAGAAAAGCGGTGCGAGTGGAGTGCAATAAAACATCACATTCCACTCGGACCAATATTAGCCTGTGTGCCAGCGCACATGAGCGATTATTTTCTCAGCCCGAATCAGACCGAGAAAACAGTCGCAGCATACTGCAAGTGTAATGAGAGACTCTCTCGCACCCATTCAAGTGAATGGGGCGAGAGAAAAATTGCACTGCACTCGCGGTACACTGGTATACCGCGAGTGCAGAGCGAGAACAACAATAGCCGGCTACAGAGGAGAAAGGGAGGTAATCCCGCCCACCCCTCCTCAACTGAGGTCTGCTTGCACAGTCTGAGCTCAGTCGCAGGGACACTCGGCTCTGCTGTGCTGCCAGCGTGAGCCGAATGTCATGCGAGGATCGCACTAGTGCCCCGTGTGGCCCCGGCCTTATACTGATGAACTTTCCTTAGGATAGGCCATCAGTATTAGATCGGTGGAAGTCAGAGACTCAGCACCCCATCAATCAGCTGAAGCTCCAGCTGTGGCTGGCAATACAGTGTGTGCCACCCAAGCAGCACAGATTTATACACGTTGCGGTGACTTTTCTTGAGTCCTGGAACTCAGCGCCTCTTGAAGTGAATAGAAGCGGAAGTGCACTACCACTACCAAGTGTATGGAGCAGAGCTATTGTTGCACGTCTAATCTCTTGGTATATAAAATGTAAAAATAATGTAATTACCTATAATTCTGTCTGGTAAGCAGCCTATTTATGGGCAGATCATTTACTGTCAGTTTAGGATACGACAGGTACAATCACATACCTCTATCTTCTCGACTCTTTCTGAAGCAGATGAAGACATAGCTAACTTTCATCTTTTCTTCTGCAAACTCAAGTAGAGCAAGCAACCTATTGACAGAAAGTAGATCTATCATCAGAAGCAATCCAAATGTAAGTGTGCAATAATGGAGAAACAGGTCACAGTCCCAGATTTTATAGGACTATTATAAAGAATATAAAGATACAGTAGAGGAAAAAGCAACCCTAGTGAAGGTGTTTTTTTTTTTTAAGTATATATTTACCAGTTACATTGCATAAAAGGGGTATTCCCATCTCCAAGATCCTATCCCCAATATAATAAAATAATAATATAATTTAATACATATTTGCACATACCTCCAACTGATTCACCATGTTACTTACCTCATGTTCAGGGCATCACAGGACCTTGGGTATCCATGGTTATGACCACTAGCAACTAACTGACTATATGCGTGGTTATAACTATGAATACCAAAAGGTCCTGCAATGTCCTGAACATGAAGTGACACTGAAACAGAAGAACTATACTACATTTATAATTCGAGGTATTTTATGATGAAATAATAATAATAATAATAATAATAATAATAATAATAATAATAATAATAATAAACTACTACATATTGGGATACGATCTTGGAGATGGGAATAGCCCTTTAACCTATAAGAGGAAATCTGTCACTCTGGTTGTATTGCCCCGTCAGAGATCAGCATGATGTAGCGGCAAAGACACCGATCCAGTCATAGGTTACTTACTGGGCTGCTTGCTGCAGTTTTCATACAATCACAGTTTTATCTGCTGCAGATATACCAGTTCTCTGACTGCTGAGCTCTGTATAACCCGGTCCACAACACTGACTGGTAGCATTCTGCCTATGCCTACAGTATAGAGAAAGCTGCCATCAGTGGTAGGGGCAAGGTTATACAGAACACATGATTGAGAACAACATGGCAGGTTTACTGGTCCTCTAGTGATAATCACTTATCAAATGGAGATTATCAAACCCACGGCAAGCAGGATCAGTAAATGATACAGCGCTGCAGTCAGGGTCTCTGTCTCTACATTATGCTGCGCTCAGAGGTGGCAAAAACCTGGTGACCGATTACTTTTCAGTAGTGAATGGAAGGAAGGAACAGCACACCATAAGGCACATGGAGATGCTCAATTAGGAGTCATTCAAAATATCTCATATCCATAGATTACACCTTTGTCAGTATAGAAGAGGGGGAAAAAAAAAAAGTAACGTTTCGAGTAAATACTCTATCAGATATGTCTGTAGTGGTAGATGCTCTCAAAATTAAAAAGGTCCAAGACTTTGGTGAGTTTTCCCTGAACTAAAAGGCAAACCAGGGCCAATTATTGGGTGGTGCGCATTTTTGCTCTGTGAAAACCCACCCAAAGTCCTGGAGCTTTGTAATTACATACCATTACAGACACGTCTGATGAAAGGCATTTACCCGAAACATAACATTTTTTTTCAATACTGATGGCAGTGCAATTAATGGATATGAGACATTTTGAATAAATCCTACATTAAGCATCTCCATATGCCCATTGGTGTGCTGTTACTTTATTCTATTCGCTTTCGATCTACAGGAGCTCAGTGGTTGGCTCCAAAGGAATTAGCACCCTATACAAATCATAGTCCATTAAGAGTGTTTCACCTACCCCATTAATTAGATTCCCTTTAACAATACAGGGAATTTTATGTTTTCATTTTTTTCCTCCAATTTTTCAAAATAACGATGTAGATACATGTCACTGTCTAGATGGGGGGTGCTCAGACGGTTTTATGCTCATCAAGGAGTGGTAGCCAAACAAACAATGTGCCACTCCAATGGTGAAGATAGATGACTGGAATTAGTATTTCCAGTCCAAATAAATATTGGAACGTTTCAGGCTATAACTCAGACCTTCATCAGACGGATTGCCAGGGGTATAGAATAGGGATGACAGCCCAAGATAGAGTGTAACTACTAATAGATCCAATCATTTATCTTCACCATTGAGTGACAGATTTTTTGTTTTACCTTTTTTGAAATAGCCATAATTTTCTTTTCATGAACATAACACGTATAAGGACTTTGTGGGACGACTTGTAGTGTTGAATAACAATTCATTTTACCATAGAAAAAAAAAAAAATTATATAAAAATTCAGCAACATGGTGAAAATAAGATTGCTATTCACCATTTTTTTTATCTTTACAATGTTAATTAGGTAGTAAATGACCAAAAACACAACTGAGGTGATCGCAAACATGTACAGTTTTTTCAGGTATTACACCATCCTGAATGTCGGCGGTGCGGGCTTCAAAGAAGTTGCACCCAGTTGGTGCGTGCGCATGTGGAGCTATCGGCTCAATCACAAGCCACAATCATCTGCGCACACGCCACCTCCGGGCGCCATTTTCCTCAAGTCCACTACTGGGAGATCAATGGGCCGGAGGCAGCGCATGCGCAGATGAGATCTTGAGCCGAGAGCTCCATCTGCGTATGCGCTCACTCCGAGCGCCATTATATGAAGTCTGCATTCAGGATGGCGGCCCCTGCCTCACCGCCCACAGCATCGCCCCTGCCTCCTATGTCCCCTCTTCAGCACCCCCCGATAAGCTATATTCGGCTTATAAGATGCACCACTAGGGCGGCACGGTGGCTCAGTGGTTCGCACTGCAGTCTTGCAGCGCTGAGGTCCTGGGTTCAAATCCCACCAAGGACAATATCTGCAAGGAGTTTGTATGTTCTCCCCGTGTTTGTGTGGGTTTCCTTCGGGTTCTCCGGTTTCCTCCCACACTCCAAAGACATACAGCTAGGGACTTTAGATTGTGAGCCCCAATGGGGACCGTGTTGCTAATGTATGTAAAGCGCTATGGAATTAATAGCGCTATATAAAAATTAATAAAATATTATTTTCCTCCCAAATTCTTGGGAGGAAGAGTGCGTCTTATAATCCAAAAAAATACGGTTTTATGTATGCATACATGTCAAAACAGATACTAACGCACAGTGAATGTGTTTTTTTTTTTTATTAACAAGGCATGCTAAAAATCTTAAGGCTGCTTTCACACATCCGGTTTTAGCAGTGCGGCTCAATCCGACTCAACCTATGCAACGGATGCGGCGAAAAACAGATCTGTTGCATAAGTTTTTCCCATGCGGCCCGTCCGTTTGACGGATGCGGCTTGATTGAGCATGCGCAGTGCAAAAAACCGCGGCCGGATGCGGTTTTTGCTGCATCCGGCGTCCATAGGCTTGCATTGTAAATCGCGCCGCATCCGGCGCGATGCGTTTCTTTTCGCCGCACAAAAAAAACGTGCCAGGCAACGTTCCATCCGGCCGCCGCATGGGCCAAATATGCCGCATCCGGCAAAAAACGAACGCAACGCAAGGCCAATGCGGCGCTAATGCAAGTCTATGCGGGAAAAAAACGCAACCGGCAGCAAAAAAAAGGGTTGCATTTTTTCTGCAGAGCGCCGTATTGTGCCGCAATGCAAAAACCGGATGTGTGAAAACAGCCTAATATTGCAGACAGAGAATTCACCAACATTCCTGACAACCATGGGAAGTCCACGACTGCAGCCTACTGTATATGCTTTTTCAAGGGTGGCAAACTATACAGCGGACACACAACACATCCAGTTCAAAAGAAAAAGATGATGGCAGACAGACAGTGGCAACGTCCACGTCACTTGATATGGGTGTCTGGCAGGACAAATGAACACAAAACCGCAGTCACCTCTGAACACCACCATTTATCATGCAGAAAAGGCAAAGACTGCAATGGAGCGGTATTTTTTTTTTTCTGTTGAACTGGGTATAGGACAATCTGATGCATTGCTTAACAGTAGAAAACTTGTTGCCTACCCCTCTTTGCTCCCATCGGCTAAGATGCCTTCAGGTATTTCCACGAAGAGGCTCTGATTCGACAGCATGGCCTTCCATGAGGAATGTTTCACCTCAGTGACCTTATATTGGAAATGGACGAGGTGGGGCTTCCCATCATTCCCCGGGAGATCCTGAGAAACCGTAAGCTTTTCGTCCTGTGGGAAGCAACAGACAAAAGTGGAATGGTCATAAAAAATAAAATGTGGACTTGGATATACGTCAATGATGTTAAATGTGTTCTGTAATGTGAAATATGTAAGAACATGGTGGCCATAAAATAACCTAAGGTGTTCGGAGCTGTGTGCAGGCTGACTCAGTGGACCGAATTGGTATATATGCTATGCAAGGCATGGGGAAACTGAAGGCATCTTAAATTTTTTTTTATACCAAAACTCGCCACCAGGTGAAAAAGTGGCGCTGTACAGTGAGCGAGCAGCCCAAAAACCATGTGCCGATAATTGGTGCTGTCACAATTGTTCCACAAGACTAGCATAATATGGCCGCCACTGATGATTGAAAGCGCTGGCTTGTCTAAGCTTTGGCCACAGACTAGTAAAGCAAGTATTGTCAACCATCAGGTAAGTGCGCTGACCCCACATTTAGCATATTTCAGTAAAGGGAAGCCAGGTTCTGTTAATATCACAATTTAAAAATAAAAAACAAAAAAAAAAACCCACCGAAGATATGACACTTTGATACAATGTAAAATACTGTACACACTCTAGTATAAGCCGAATTTTTAAGCTGGAAAGGCCCCCCCCCCCCTCGGCTTATACTCGAGAGAGGGTCCCACAAAAAAATTATTCTCAGATGAGAATAATTTTTCGTGGGACCTTCACTTAGAAGGACAGAAGACTAGCGACACCCATCGGACCAGACCACCCCCTAGGTGGGCATAATAAAAGTGTTTTTTTACGTTATACAGATCGGCCTGGGCTCTTATATATATACAGAATTCTAGAATGCTGTATATAAGAGGTCAGAGGTGGTGGTCGCAGCTTGTTGTCTCCAAATCTGGTGACAGGTTCCCTTTAAAAAGGAACCTGTCACCAGGTTTTTTGCCCTATAAGCTGCGGCCACCACTAGCGGGCGCTTATATACAACATTTTAACATGCTGTATATAGGAGCCCAGGCCGCTGTGTAGAACAAAAAAAAAAAAAAACACATTATAATACACACCTAAACAGGTGGCTGCGGTGGATGTGGGCTAAATGGGCGTCTCCATTCTCCGTTACTGGCACCACCTCTTTCGGCCATCTTCGTCCTCCTTCTGAAGCCTGTGTGCATAACGCGTCCTACATCATACACACTCACCGAACCCACGCATGCGCATTACAATACTTTGATCTGCCCTGCTCAAGGCAGATCAAAGTGCACCTGCTCACGACCTGAATGCCAGCGAGTGTGTATGACGAACGCGTCAAGCACTCCGGCTTCAGAAGATTGAGGACAAAGATGGCCGAAAGAGGAGACACCGGTACCGGAGGATGAAGACTCCCATTTGAGCCACATCCACCGCAGCGACTGTTTAAGTGTTTTTTTATGTTCTACACATGGGTCTGGGCTCTTATATATATAGCATGTTAGAATGCTGTATATAAGAGCCCACTGGTGGTGACCGCAGCTTACAGGGCAAAAAACTGGTGACAGGTTCCCTTTAAAGGTACCGTCACACATAACGAGATCGCTAGCGAGATCACTGCTGAGTTACGGTTTCCGTGACGCAGTAGCGATCCCGTTAGCGATCTTGTTATGTGTGACACCTACCAGCGATCAGGCCCCTGCTGTGAGGTCGCCGGTCGTTGCAGAATGGTCCAGGCCATTTTCTTCAAAGGCGATGTCCTGCTGGGCAGGACACATCGCTGTGTTTGACACTGTGTGACAGGGTCACAGTGACTGCTGAGATCGTTATACAGGTCGCTACTGCGACCTCTATTGTTACTGAGTCGTTGGTAAGGTCTGACTGTGTGACATCTCACCAGCGACCTCCCAGCGACTTACCTGCGATCCCCATCAGGTCGCATCGTTTTCGGGATCGCTGGTAAGTCGTTGTGTGTGACTGGGCCTTAAGACTCATATTTCTGATTACAATGACAGTTAACACCCCTAAGCACAGCTGATAAGATCCACCAATCATGTGATGTCACAGCTGACCCTGTTCTCCCTTCCTTCACAGAGACTTTTGTCAGAGATAGATAAAGTCAGAGTCTGTCCATCATGGCGAATAGTACTCATGATTCCTGAAGCAACCAGAGGTTAAAAGGTTTATTCTCAAGATGTCTCTTGAGCCCTTCAGAGCAATGCAATCCGCTTAGAGATTTTCCTACTTGCTGTATTGCAGCAGGGCGGATTCTCCATTTTGAGTGACAGAGCTGTAGTATTTGTAAAACCAAAAAGCCAAGCACAAGTTCTGCTACAACACATACTATCATGGTTTGTTGTGGCATGTAGACCATTATCCCTGTATATGCACAAAGATAACAAGGCATTTTGACAAGCCAGAGCAGAGTAGGAGACATGCAGTGAAAGCTGCTGGGCTGGTTATCTATAACTGCATCTGTTCAGAAGGTGAGCAGATAATTGCTGTATAGAAATAAATGGACTGGGCGTTTTAGAGTTAACACCTCTCCTTGAATGTAAGGGGTACTTCTCACATAGCGAGATCTTTAGTGAGATTGCTGCCGAGTCACAGGTTTTGTGACGTACCAGTGACCTCATCAGCGATCTCGCTGTGTGTGACACTGAGCAGTGACCTCGCTCCTGCTGTGAAATCGCCGATCGTTACACTGTTCTGGTTCATTTTTTGGTCGTCGGGAATTTGCAGGGCAGCACGCATCGGTGTTTGACACCTTACCCAACGACCTCTATGTGACAGGGTCCCAGCAACCGCCGTATCGTTGCTGCGTCATTGGGAAGATCTGACTGTTTGACAGCTCACTAGCGACGTACCAGCGATTCTGACCAGGTTGTATCGTATCGTTTAGTGTGACGGTACCCTAACTATAACTACTGCACACATTGGACCAAAAGATGGAGGCCAAGCTCCATAGAAAAGAGCTGGACACCCTAAGTGTCAAAGCTTTCATTGCAAGACAATGACAAGAGATTGCAATAGACTTTTTTCTAACTTGCTTATTTTCAGGCAAACTAATTAAAAAGGGTATTCTCAACTTCTTAAAATCGTTTAAAAGGGGTGGTCCACTACTTTTTCATTCTACCTTCTAATTTCCCCATGTGCGCCGTTGCTGATTGGTCACGGGGCTCGTGTGTAATAATGTCACGTGCAACCTGGGAACACGCTGGCACTGGATGGGAGTAGAAGTTTTTTGTTTTTTTTATGGGGGTGCACATGGGGAATGAGAAAGGTGGACAAGTAGTGGACAAGCCCTTTAAAGTCTAAAAAAAATACCAAGTAGCGAGAGTGAAAATTGCAAGATTTCTATTTTAAAATACTAGTATTGTGATATGTATCCTTTAACAAAAAAAAAAAAAAACAAAAAAAACAAAAAACCCACCATTGCCAAAAATTAATACATGTAAAACAAAAACCTGATTTAATTAATGTTATTTTCTGATGATGGCTTTCCTTTTCTGCAGAATGGAAGCAGCAATTACACCACTAAGGGGGTGATTTTTATCTGGGCTATATCCTTCTACAAGGCTATATGCTTAGCTTATACTGTCAGTTTGGGCCAACAGATTCCTTTTAATTAAATAACCTCCACCATATAACGATCACAACTGACAAGGTACATCTGAACCATTCATTCTGCAGACTAGTGGATATATGCCGAGACAGAAGAGAGTAAGACACCACAATAAGATGATGTAAGAGCACCGCAACTATGCTCTACTCTGCAGACCTACAGGCAACTAACTGGGCGTCTCCATACACATATACAAGAGGAAAAGCTGTGGAAAGAATATAATGTGCAAGAGGCTGCATCAATCAGAAGGGGGGGACGAACAGAGGGATCATTAATAAAAATGGCGTTTTCCCACACTTTTCAGAAGATTGTATCAAAATGTGGTAATGTGAAAGCTGCATGATAAAATGAATAAAAATTAATGAATCCAGGAGGATTTGAAGGCCCGCTGGGGATTATTCATCATGAGGTTCATCTAGTTATTGTGAAAAAGGCAAAATTCTGTGCAAATTTGCTGTGAAACGCCTGCTGGGGCTGTCATCTTGGAAAAAAAAAGTCTGTCACCTGGGAGCAGATTGTTAGGCTAAGAACACACATCCGTCTGTTCTGCCGTTTGTCGGATCCGGCGCGCTCCCGTACAGTCTATACAGTACAGTGGCTGCGCTGCAACTTCCTGGTCACATGACAGCACGTGACCGGAGCTAGTCGCGCTGCCACTGTACTGTATAGACTGTACGGGAGCACGCCGGATCCGACAAACGGCAGAAAAGACGGATGTGTGTTCTTAGCCTTAGAAAAAGAAACAAAACAATAGTAAGGCGCCTATCACACACACCAGTTTTTTTTTTTGCATCAATCATAATCCGTTTTGTGTCTGATGCGACGAATACGTCGCAGATTGTGGTAAAACTGATGCGAAGGATCCTGTAAAAAAATGGATCCGTCTGGTACCATTTTTTCCTGACCAGTGATTTTACAACACTTCTGGGCATTCTCTGTTATAAAAAAAAAAAAAATGGAATCTGATGACGTATCTGTCATTTGACAGATTATGACGTATCCTGCGCCCTCAGGCTTCCATTACAACAAATGACTGATGGCGACGGATCTGTCGCAGTCTGTTTTTACGACACAAATTTTTTTTACTATGGACAGGCTCTGTCACATTTGTAGACAGATCCGTTGTACGACGGATGTAACGCGAGACCATCCGTCACAATCCGTCCTTAATACAAGTCAATGAGAATAAAAATTAATCCAGCGCTGGATCCGTTTATTCACATGTCGACAGATTGGGACTGATGGCAAAAAAAACGGATGTGTGAAAGGGGCCTAAGGGCAGCACGGTGCTCAGTAGTTAGCACTGCAGGGTTGCAATGCTGGGTTCAAATCTCACAAAAGACATCAGAAGTTATGTTCTGCCTATGGGTGGGTTTCCTCCGGTTTCCTCACACACTCCAAAACACAAACAGATGGGGAATTTAGATTGTGAGCCCCAATGGTGACAGTGATGATCACATCTGTAAAGCGCTGTCCCGAGGTCAGCGGCAGACAAACAGTGCACCCAGTGGCTGTTCGCGAGACGTTCCGTCTACAAGGGTTGAGCTCACAGATTGGCTTCTGTGCTGTCGAGGGGATGTCAGCAATAATGTCAATACCAGACACTGGAGCAGTGGTGGAGCTTCAGCCAGTAAAGCGCACTGCATACAAGGACCAGGGTTTTCTGAAAGGCAGCCAACCCCATTAATAGCAAATGGGATTTTTCCAAATAATCATACCAGAGTAAAGCATCAGCTCTACTCCAGTGCTGGTGCCACTAACTAGAGTGAACATTCCCAACGGCACTGAAGAGGTAATCCAGCACCTCTCACAAAAAAGTGTAAAAGACGCTCCTGAACTGGTGTTACCTATCACTGGTAAGCAGGTCTCGTGCAGGCCAGCAGTTATAGGGCTGAAGACCAGGCAATAAGAAATCACTGGCGTCTATCTCATAATGGTAATGAGAAGTGTGGGATAATTCCTCAATGTAAACCTGATTAACACAGGTCTGAAAGTGAAATTGAGCTGGTTAAATCAAATTGTTGACAAAAAGCATTAACTGCCACATTTTGGATATAGTGCTGTGTACCAAACGCGTTGGTTAACACGAAGGCCATGTTTTAAAAAGGGAAACTGTCACCAGGTTTTTCCCTCATGAGCTTCAGCCAGCACCAGTGAGCCCTTACATACAGTATTGTAGAACACTGCATATAAGAGCCCAGGCCGCTCTGTAGAGAATAAAAATCACCTTTATAATACTCACCTAGGGGGCGGTGTGCTGGGAGTCACTGCTCTCGCTCCAGCGCCTCCTCCATCTTGTGCAATAGCCGTCCTCCTTCTAAGGCCCATATACATGCCACGTCCTACGTCATCCACAGAGGCCTCCATTGTGCTCCTGCGCAGCCACACTTTGATCCGCCCAGCTGAGGGCAGATCAAAGTATTGTAGTGCGCATGCGGTCTTTGACCGCACTTGTGTATTACAGTACTTTGAAGTGCCCTCAGCAGAGCAGATCAAAAAGAGCACTTGCACAGGACCGCAATGCCAGCATGTGTGGATGGCGTAGGACGTGCCATGCACATGGGGCTCAGAAGGAGGACACAGCAAAGAGGAGGCGCCGGACCGAGAGCAGCGACACCCATCAGACTGGCCCGCCTCCTAGGGCAGTATAATAAAGGTGTTTTTTTTTTTTACATAATACAGAGCGGCCTGGGCTCTTATATACAGTATTTTAGAATACTTTATATAAGAGATCACCACTGATCTCATATACAGTGGTGGCTGCAGCTCATAAGGAAAAAACCTGGTGACAATTTCCCTTTAATGAACCCAAAATGGATATGGTCATCATGCATAACTTCATCTGAAACCGCTAGACCTTTGTTTGTGATGTCTGCTTTCTGTGCCAAGGATTAATAAGAGACACGCGGAGGGTGAGCCGGGGTATCCTGTGTGTTGCAGATGTAATCAAATTGAATCCTGTACATTACAGTTTATGCTACTTATGTGGTTGTCTTTATGAAAAGCAACAAGCTATGGATGCAGACGTTAAAAAAATTGCAGTAGACCAGGAAATTATGAAAAAACAAAACAAAAAAACCCAGCTTTTTTTGTGTATATAAAATGCCATTAAAACCCTAAGATGACCATGTATGAATGCTCTGAAAACAATGGCATTCAGAATGAAAAACCGCCAACCTAACAGATAAGGTCCCTTTCACACATCAGTTTTTGCCATCAGTCACAATCCGTCGAATTTTGAAAAAAACAAAACAAAAAAAACTGGTGGAGGAAGGTTGAACTAGATGGACCTAGGTCTTTTTTCAACCTAAGTAACTATGTAAACTATGTAAACATCCCACGACTGATGCCGCTGGATCCGTTTCTCATTGACTTGTATTAGCGACGGATGGCCTCATGTTTCGTCCGTCGAAAAATATTTGTCCGTCGGACGGAAACAACGTCCACAGTAACTTTTTTGCGTACGTGGGAAAAACAGACAGCGATGGATCAGTTGCCGTCCGTCGTTTGGTAGAATGGAATCCTATGGGCGCAGGATCCGTAGTTATCTATCAAATGACAGAATCCGGCGACTGATCTTTTTTTTTTTTAACTGCGCATGATCAGATGGGGTGAAAAACACTGTTGGGCTGAAAAAACTGATGCGACGGATTCGTCGAGAAAACTGATTGTGACTGATGGCAAAAAAATCTATATAATCTATAAAATCTCACATAAGCTGCATGACTTGTTTATACTGAATCTGAGTTACAGCCAGTATAATATCCCAGAGCTGCATTCACAATTCTGCAGCCTCGCAGGCACCTTTTTTAAACCGGTGACTAATATGATGGAAACACACAGTCCAATGCATATCTAGAGCTCAGCTAACAGCAAAAGGCATTGGAGCTGTGCCAGTCCACTATACTGCCAAGGGTTTTCAATATCAACCAGCAGAACTGGAAATGTAGCTCTGGACTGGAATAGATAAGTAATGCAATGTTTTTGCAGAGTCACTCAGAATATATCCTCCTTAAGCTGTCCTTATGGCAGACAAAAGAGTTTCTACATATAGAACAACAAGCAGCACTCCAGCTCTTATCAAACTACAACTCCGAACATTTCCCAAAAGCCACATGCTGGGATGCGATCATTACGCCATGTTGGGTGTTTCACAAACGAGTGCAGCCAAAAATTAAGAGACCACTTCCAAATTTTCAGTTTCTGATTTTTTTCTTTATAGGTATATTTTTGAGTAAAAGGTCAATAGTTTATAGAATAAAAACAATTTACATGTCTCCGAATTTCCAAGCATAACATTTTGTATTTATTTCATAGTTCAGAAATCAAGATGTTGTGGAATAACCATGATTTTTAATCACAGCTTTCATGCGTCTTGGCATGCTTTCCACCAGTCTTTCACACCGCTTTTGGGTGACTTTATGCCACTCCTGGTGTAAAAATGTAAGCAGTTCTTTGTTAGATGGCTTGTGACTATCCATCTTCCTCTTGATTACATTCCAGAGGTTTTCAATGGTGTTCAGGTCTGGAGATTGGCCTGGCCATGACAGGGTTTTGATGTGGTGTTCCTTCATCCACACATTTATTGACCTAGCTGTGTGGCATGGTGCATTGTCCTGCTGGAAAAAAACAGTCCTCAGAGTTGGGGGAACATTGCCCGAGCAGAAGGAAGCAACTGTTTTTCCAGGATAACCTTGTATGCAGCTTGATTCATACATCCTTAACTCTTCCCGAGTTAAAACATTAGTATTGTTGATTCTAAGTGATTATAAACTTGTTTTCTTTGCATCATTTGAAGTCTGAAAGCAATGCATTTTTTTGTTATTGTGACCATTTCTCATTTTCAGAAAATACAATTTTTTTTGCTTGAAAATTCAGACATGTTAGTAGTTTATAGAATAAAAAAAAATTACAATTTACTCAAAAATATACCTATAAAGAGAAAAAAAAAAACATAAAAACAAAATTTGGAAGTGGTTTCTTAATTTTTTTTGCCAGGAGCCATATTAACTATATTCCTCCCGGCAGCCTTGGGTTTCAGTCTTCGATGCATGGCTGACACAGTTTCAGTCACCACTCTGATGGTAAGCAGCGGCTGTAACCACACCCCGGCACTGAGTGACAGCCGGCTCTGTACTAGTGCACTGCTAAACCGGCTGTTCGTGAATAACGAAGGTGTGGTTACAGCTGCAGCTCACTGTGCATTGACTTCAATGATGGCGACTGCTCCTCTGTGACTGAAAGCCTGAGGCTGTCGGGAAGGATAAAGTTAAAGATACTATTAAACTGTAGATTAACCCCCAAATCTGCATGTTAATATGGTTATTTTTTTTTTACATAGCAAGTTCCCTATAAAATGCATCCCTAGTCACCGATACCAAACATCTGGTCACACTGATTTTAATGCAAAAACAAAACCCCCAAAAATGGTTTTCATATAAATGCTGTGTGTGAAGACCCATCAATGGAGGAGGTTGTTACACCAGAAACTTGAGAATTAATCTTACCTTATAAATCACAGCTGGGAGTGCAGGATCCCTGCTGTCCCCTCGCCCACCGGGGATCTTCGACAGTGGGTGAGGGGCATCAGGAGCACCACAGAGGCCCGGGAATGAGGTGCCTGCAGCACTGAAGCTGGGGACTGCTACTCAAAGGTAAAATACTACTGCAAAAGAAAAGAAGAAAAACAAAGGTTAATGACAATTACACACACAGCTTTCTTCACATGTGTTTAAAGGAGGTATTTTTTTTATTATTCCAAATGCCTGAGAAGAAATGCATCCAGAGCTGAATTTGAAAAAAATAAAGCATAGGATCAAACATACCAAACAGCAGATTGAAGGTTAGGCTGCTTTCACACATCCGGTTTTTGCAGTGCGGCTAAATCCGGCTCTAAAACCTATACAACGGATGCTGCGAAAAAAAACGCATCCTTTGCATAAGTTTTTACATGCGGCCCGTCTGTTTTTTGCCGGTTGCAGCACGCTACTGACCATGCGCAGTGCAAAAAAACCGCATGCGGCGGCCAGATGCCTTTTTTTTTGCCGGACAAAAAAAACGTGCCAGGCAACGTTCCATCCGGCCGCCGCATGGGCTAAATATGCCGCATCTGGCAAAAACCAGACCGAACGCAAGGCCATGCGGCACAAATGAAAGTCTATGCGGAAAAAACCTGAACCAGCTGCAAACAAAACAAAAAAAAAAAAAACGGTTGCATTTTTTCTGCAAAGAGCTGGATTGTGACGCACAGCAAAACCCAGATGTGTGAAAGCAGCCTAAATATGCATGCGCGCAGTAGGCTTTTCATTTACCTACTTACTAGCAGAACTGTTGGCTGAAGCATTGTTGCCACAAAGATGACAGCAAAGAAGGGAATTTTGTTTACTTACCGTAAATTCCTTTTCTTCTAGCTCCTATTGGGAGACCCAGACAATTGGGTGTATAGCTACTGCCTCCGGAGGCCACACAAAGTATTACACTTTAGAAAGTGTAACCCCTCCCCTCTGCCTATACACCCTCCCGTGCATCACGGGCCCATCAGTTTTGGTGCCAAAGCAGGAAGGAGGAACTTATAAATTGGTCTAAGGTAAAATCAATCCGAAGGATGTTCGGAGAACTGAAACCATGAACCAAAAGAACAATTCAACATGAACAACATGTGTACACAAAAGAACAGACAGCCCGAAGGGCACAGGGGTGGGTGCTGGGTCTCCCAATAGGAGCTAGAAGAAAAGGAATTTACGGTAAGTAAACAAAATTCCCTTCTTCTTTGTCGCTCCATTGGGAGACCCAGACAATTGGGACGTCCAAAAGCAGTCCCTGGGTGGGTAAAAGAATACCTCGATAAAAAGAGCCGAAACAACGGCCCCCTCTTACAGGTGGGCAACCGCCGCCTGAAGGACTCGCCTACCTAGGCTGGCATCTGCCGAAGCATAGGCATGCACCTGATAGTGTTTTGTGAAAGTGTGCAGACTCGACCAGGTAGCCGCCTGACACACCTGCTGATCCGTAGCCTGGTGTCGCAATGCCCAGGACGCACCCACGGCTCTGGTAGAATGGGCTTTCAGCCCTGAAGGAATCGGAAGCCCAGAAGAACGGTAGGCTTCAAAAATCGGTTCCTTGATCCACCGAGCCAAGGTTGACTTGGAAGCCTGCGAACCCTTACGCTGGCCAGCGACAAGGACAAAGAGCGCATCAGAGCGGCGCAGTGGCGCCGTGCGAGACACGTAGATCCGGAGTGCTCTCACTAGATCTAACAAATGCAAATCCTTTTCACATTGGTGAATTGGATGAGGGCAAAATGAAGGCAAGGAAATATCCTGATTGAGATGAAAAGTGGACACCACCTTAGGGAGAAAGTCCGGGACCGGACGTAGAACCACCTTATCCTGGTGAAATACCAGGAAGGGGGCTTTGCATGACAGTGCTGCCAGCTCTGACACTCTACGGAGTGAAGTAACCGCCACTAGAAATGCCACCTTCTGCGAAAGACGTGATATAGAGACATCCCGCAGCGGCTCAAAAGGTGGTTTTTGAAGAGCCCGTAGAACCATGTTGAGATCCCAGGGTTCCAGCGGACGCTTGTAAGGTGGGACTATGTGGCAAACTCCCTGCAGGAACGTGCGGACCTGCGGAAGCCTGGCTAGACGCTTTTGAAAAAACACAGAAAGCGCCGAGACTTGACCCTTGTCCAATCCAGATTGAAGGAAGGAAAGAAACCTGGGTAAGGCAAACGGCCAGGGGATAAACCCCCTCTCAGAGCACCAGGCTAAGAAGATCCTCCAAGTTCTGTGATAGATCTTGGCTGACGTTTGTTTCCTGGCCTGTCTCATAGTGGCAATGACATCTTGAGACAACCCTGAGGACGCTAAGAGCCAGGACTCAATGGCCACACAGTCAGGTTGAGGGCCGCAGAATTCAGATGGAAAAATGGCCATTGAGATAGCAAGTCTGGTCGGTCTGGGAGCGCCCACCGTGAGATGCCACAGATCCGGGTACCACGACCGCGTCGGCCAATCTGGAGCAACGAGGATGGCGCGGCGGCAGTCGGACCTGATCTTGCGCAACACTCTGGGCAGCATTGCCAGAGGAGGGAATACATAAGGCAGTTGAAACTGCGACCAATCCTGAACTAAGGCGTCCGCCGCCAGAGCTCTGTGGTCCTGAGACCATGCCATGAATGCCGGGACCTTGTTGTTGTGCCGAGACGCCATGAGATCGACGTCCGGCGTTCCCCAGCGGCAACAGATCTCTTGAAACACGTCCGGGTGGAGAGACCATTCCCCCGCGTCCATGCCCTGGCGACTGAGGAAGTCTGCTTCCCAGTTTTCTACGCCCGGAATGTGAACCGCGGAGATGGTGGAGGCTGTGGCCTCCGCCCACAGCAGAATCCGCCGGACTTCTTGGAAGGCTTGACGACTGCGAGTGCCGCCCTGGTGGTTGATGTACGCAACCGCCGTGGCGTTGTCCGACTGTATGCGGATCTGCCTGCCCTCGAGCCACCGATGGAACGCCTTGAGGGCTAGATACACTGCCCTTATCTCCAGAACATTGATCTGAAGGGAGGACTCTGTCGGAGTCCAGGTTCCCTGAGCCTTGTGGTGGAGAAAAACCGCTCCCCATCCTGACAGGCTCGCGTCCGTCGTGACCACAGCCCAGGATGGGGGCAGAAAGGATTTTCCCTTCGACAGAGACGTGGGGAGAAGCCACCACTGAAGAGAGGTCTTGGCTTCCAGAGACAGAGAGACGTTCCTGTCTAAGGACGTCGGCCTCTTGTCCCATTTGCGGAGAATGTCCCATTGGAGTGGACGCAGATGAAATTGCGCAAAAGGAACTGCCTCCATTGCTGCTACCATCTTCCCCAAGAAGTGCATGAGGCGCCTCAAGGGGTGCGACTGGACCCGAAGAAGGGATTGCACCCCTGTCTGCAGCGACCGCTGTTTGTCCAGCGGCAGCTTGACCATCGCTGAGAGAGTATGAAACTCCATCCCGAGGTACGTCAGTGACTGGGTCGGAGACAATTTTGATCACCGAGTGGCCCTGAGAGAGTGTAGGATCGCTACGACGGATGCCATGACCTTGGTGAAGACCCGAGGGGCTGTCGCCAGGCCGAAAGGCAGTGCCACAAACTGAAGGTGTTCGTCCCCAATGGCGAAACGCAGGAAGCGTTGATGCTCTTGCGCGATCGGCACATGGAGATAGGCATCTTTGATGTCGATTGATGCTAGGAAGTCTCCTTGGGACATCGAAGCGATGACAGATCGGAGGGATTCCATGCGAAACCGCCTGGTTTTCACATGTCTGTTGAGCAATTTGAGGTCCAAAACGGGATGGAATGAGCCGTCCTTTTTTGGCACCACGAACAGATTGGAGTAAAAACCGCGACCGCGTTCCTGAAGGGGAACGGGGATCACCACTGCTTCTGTTTTCAGAGTGTCCACCGCCTGAAAAAGCGCAACGGTCCGCTCGGGGGGCGGAGATGTTCTGAAAAAACGAGTCGGAGGACGAGAGCTGAACTCTATCCTGTAACCGTGAGACAGAATGTCTCTCACCCATCGGTCTTGGACATGTGGCCACCAGGCGTCGCAAAAGCGGGAGAGCCTGCCACCGACCGAGGATGCGGTTTGGGGCGGCCGAAAGTCATGAGGAGGCCGCCTTGGAGACGGTGCCTCCGGCGGTCTTTGGAGGACGTGACTTAGACCGCCATGCAGAAGAGTTCCTCTGGCTCTTCTGTGGCCTGTTGGACGAGGAGGATTGGGATCTGGCTGAGGGCCGAAAGGACCGAAACCTCGCTTGAACTTTCCGTTGCTGAGGTCTATTTGGTTTGGGTTGGGGTAAGGACGAGTCCTTTCCCTTGGATTGCTTAATAATTTCATCCAATCGCTCGCCAAACAGTCGGTCGCCAGAAAAAGGCAAACCGGTCAAGAACTTTTTGGAAGCAGAGTCTGCCTTCCATTCACGTAGCCACATGGCCCTGCGGACTGCCACAGAATTGGCGGATGCTACCCCTGTACGGCTAGCCGAGTCCAGGACAGCATTCATGGCGTAGGATGCAAATACTGACGCCTGAGAAGTCAAAGATGTTACTTGTGGCGCAGCGGTACGGGACACCGCATTAATCTCAGACAAACAAGCTGAGATAGCTTGGAGTGCCCACACTGCTGCAAAGGCTGGGGCAAAAGACGCGCCTATGGCTTCATAGATGGATTTCAGTAGCAGCTCTATCTGCCTGTCCGTGGCATCCTTGAGCGATGCACCGTCAGCCACTGCTACTACGGATCTAGCCGCCAGTCTAGAGACTGGAGGATCCACCTTGGGACACCGAGCCCAACCCTTAACCACGTCAGCGGGGAAGGGGTAACGTGTGTCATTAAGGCGTTTAGTAAAGCGCTTGTCCGGGAAAGCCCTGTGCTTCTGGACAGCATCTCTAAAGTTAAAGTGATCGAAGAAAGCACTCCGGGTACGTTTAGGAAACCTAAACTGGTGTTTCTCCAGTTGTGAAGCCGAATCCTCTGTAGGCGGAGTTGGGGGAGAAAGATCTAGCACCTGGTTGATGGACGCTATAAGGTCATTTACTATGGCGTCCCCTTCAGGTGTATCAAGATTGAGAGCAACGTCAGGGTCAGAGTCCTGAGCTGCGAGCTCCGCCTCCTCCTCTAGAGAATCCTCAAGCTGAGACCCCGAACAGCGTGATGAAGACGGGGAAGATTCTAAGCGAGCCCGCTTAGCCGGTCTGGGACTGCGGTCCGTGCCGGAGTCCTCCACGTAATAACTAGAGGCCACACCAGGGACACGCTTAGTCGCAGATCGAGAGGGGCCTGGGGGTGATCCCGCAGTGCCCGGGGCCTGTGTAAGGGCCGGTCTGGACTGCAAAACCTCTAGAAACTTAGCAGACCATTTATCCATAGACTGAGCCATGGAATGTGAAAGCGACTCAGAGAGTTTGTCAGCTAAAACAGCAAACTCTGTCCCTGCCATCTGGACAGGGGGGGCCGGCGGTTCTACCTGGGCCGAGGGACCCCCTAGTGCCTCAGGCTCCAGCTGAGTGAGTGCCACAGGGGCCGAGCATTGCACACAATGAGGGTAGGTGGAACCTGCAGGTAGCATAGCCGCACAAGAGGTACAGGTAGCAAAATAACCCTGTGCCTTGGCCCCCTTGCTCCTTGTGAACGACATGCTGTTGTCTACCAGGAGCGTGATCACTGAGGGTATATAGCCACAAGTTAACAATACAGCTGAACCGGAAAAAGTATACAAATATAATGTATCTATATACAGTTCAGCACCCAAGGGAGACCAGCACCGGTAACCGGTGTGGCTTACCAACCGCTCCAGCGGTGTGTGGCCACCAGATTCCCTGCCTCGGGTCTCCCAGAGCTGTAGTCAGAAGTCCTCCACCGGCAGAATGTGTTAAAACATGGCTGTCGGCGTTCACAGGGGAGGAGGGAGCCGGGGGCGTAACTTACAAAAGTGCGGGAATCTGGTGCCCCATAGGGATTAGTGAGGGGGGAGGAGGACAGCTATGTGTGCTCCAGCCCTCACTGTCGGCGTCAGACCGACAGTCCCGCCCTTGCCCCTGACTGGCAGGCCCGGGGGCGGGAGTTTAATGTACTAGGCCGCAAAAGCCGGGGACTAAAGTAAAAACCGCGGCCGGCAAGCAGGCACGGTCGGCGCGGTAGTCCCGGACAAAAATCAACACTGCAGGCGCTGCAGCGTCTGAGGCCCAGGTGCTCCATGCACCGTCCCAAAGGGGACACAGAGTACCTGTAGTTGCAGGGCCTTGTCCCTGACGATACTTAGTCTCCTGTCCGGCAGATACCACCAGGGGCTGCGGAGGGAGCCCGGTCCCAGTGCCTGGATGACCGGTTAGGATCCCACTTCACCCAGAGCCCCTAAGGGATGGGGAAGGAAAACGGCATGTGGCTCCTGCCTTTGTACCCGCAATGGGTACCTCAACCTTAACAGCACCGCCAACTCAGTGGGGTGAGAAGGGAGCATGCCGGGGGCCCTGTTAGGGGCCCTCTTTTCTTCCATCAGAAATAGTCAGCAGCTGCTGCTGACTAAAATGTGGAGCATTGTGTGAATGTCAGCCTCCTTCAACACAAAGCATAAAACTGATGGGCCCGTGATGCACGGGAGGGTGTATAGGCAGAGGGGAGGGGTTACACTTTTTAAAGTGTAATACTTTGTGTGGCCTCCGGGGGCAGAAGCTATACACCCAATTGTCTGGGTCTCCCAATGGAGCGACAAAGAAAGGCTATGTGCATACGCTGCGTTTTTATGACGCTGCATTTGTGCGTTTTTGGCTGCTAAAAACGCACAAAAAAGCACCAGCGGCAAAAAAAACGCGGCAAAAAACGCATGTGTTTTTACCGCGATTTGGTGCTTTTTTGATCTGCGTTTTTATGCGTTTTTCCAATGCATTGCATGGGGGAAAAAAACGCAGAAAAACGCAGGAAAGAATTGACATGTCCATTTTTTTTAAGCTAAAAAGCGCAGCTTAAAAGAAAAAAAAAAAGTTGTGTGCGGACAGCAAAAATGAAAGCTCAGACTTTGCTGGAGAAGCAAAGTCATGCAGTTTTGAGGCCAAAAATGCACTTGAAAAACACAGCGAAAAACGCACTGTGTGCACATAGCCAAAAGCACCAAATAGTGGCAAGTCTAAAATATTTTAAAGCGTATCATCCCCATAACTGAAAATTCAGCCAATTAACATGTAGATAGGAGGCTTAGCCGCTATAATATAGCCATACCAATAACATGCATTTTAATTACGGTAATGCTATAGTTGCACAAGAATTCACTTTGAATCCATATGCAAATGATTGGCCACACCAAGGGTGCACTATGCCTCGGTGCACGGTCATCCTCCCCACACCAGATTTACATATCTAGCACTGTCCCTCGGCTTCATTTACAATGCTGCCTTAACCCACAACCCCAATTGCGCACTGACACTGGAAGAGCCCACTGGCACGCTGGCAGGAGACGGAGACCAGAGCATGCCGACAGCCTGATTTTTACAGACGCTGGGTCACCTATAGAAATGTCCGAGTAGCTGATTTCACAGTTTGGGTGTGACAGACTCCTTTTAAAGAGAATTTTAAAGGAGTTGTCCACTACATTGACATTGATTGCCTATACTTAGGATAGGTCATCAATGTCTGATCGGCTGGGGTCTGACACGCCACTCAGCTGATCTTATACTTATACATACTGCACATCCCCTCCCATTCTAATCAATAGGATTTGGATGTGCAGTACCTGGCAGCGGCCGCTATCAGGACGGAGTAGCGCCGAAAGTGAGCATTTCTGGCTGCCTGCTGCTGCCAGAACCAAGATCAGCGGGGGGTGGCGTGTCAGACCCCGGCCGATCAGACATTGATGACCGATCCTACGGATAGGCCATCAAAGTAGTGGACAACCCCTTTAACATATACATGTATACTTACTCATACAAATAATACAGCTATACATAATGGACAACCAAAGGCAATGTTAGGATATGCAAATAAAGTAAGTATGGCCAGCTCAGATCCTGTAAGTGTCTCAGCGTCTTTTTCCAGTAGCTGTCCACCAGGGTTACCAACTTTACTTTTATTTTTTTTCATTCTAGACCGCCTACCAAAAAAAAAAAAAAAATCAGACAATTTTTTTTATGGACGCAATAGAAAACAATAATCATTTATTATAAGGAGATCCCCATGTACAACTCATAATTCTGACATGAAGCCATCAGCTGCATTCACTGTACAATGACGAGAATTACAAGTAAAACACACAAGTTTCTTCACACTCATAAAAAAATCATTGACGATTCAATTTTTTTTTCCCCCGGACAAAATGTGCCCTATTTGTACTGACAGTTGGTGACACTGCTGAAGTAACAGTTTAATATTAGGATATCAAGGAGATGGGCACAACTATGCACCACTGGCGTCCAATACCAGAAACGTGAGGTCGCATTTACACTGCCAGATAATCCATCAGATTCTAACACTAGCGTTAAGCGCGTCCGTGACCAATTCAAGCCCGCAAATCTGGACTTTCAGACTGTACGGAGCCATGTTTTGCTTCATTCTGTACATAACTCTCAGATATCATTCAGAATAAAATCCTGTATTGTCCCATCCGTTAAACAGCTCGAAAATCACCTTAGTTTTTCAGAAGCGGATTAGTCTTGTTGCTCTGTTGACTTCTTTGGAAAACTCTATATCAGTACCTAAACATGTAAGCAGCATTAACCCCTACATTGTTGCCTACTGCATGGCACACACAATTCTACTTTATAATGGGGAGCTCACTCTATTAAAGGGAACCTGTCAGGTGCAATATGCACCCAGATCCACAAGCAGTTCTGTGTGTATATTGCTAATCCCTGCCCAACCGTCCCTGTATACACTAGCATAGATAAAGAGATCTTTAGAAATAGTGTTTCCTAAGATCTTTTATCGTATGCTAATGAGTGAGGGGACTAGCCCCCTGGGAGATGCTCCCCTGGCTAGTCGGTCCCATTATCATGTTAGTACGCCCCTGTGGGTGTGCTAACATGCTAATGAATGTGCAGTGACAGAGGATGATCTAGCAAGGGAAGCAACGCCCAGGGGACTAGTCCCCCTCGCTCATTAGCATACGATAAAAGATCTTTAGAAATACATTTTGTCTAAAGATCTCTTTATCTATGCTAGTGTGTACAGGGAAGGTTAGGCAGGGATTAGTAATATACACCCAGGACTGCTCATGGCTCTGGGTGCATATTGGACCTGACAGGTTCTCTTTAAGATCCAAGAACAGGCAAAAGGAAATGTAAATCTACTTTTTTTTATAGTAATAAGGAATACATTATACACAAGAATGTGGTATTAGTTTCCGGCTTTTGTATAGGGCCCAACAAGCCCCTGTCCAGACACCACCTCACCTTCCACTTCTGCTGACATGGCAGTGACTAGTTATGCTGTTATGGCTACTGTAGGGGGATTTAACTTTTTGGCTCCTTTTACAAGGGCAGAAAAACAGCCCAAACAAGCAGGACAATATAGAACGGCCATAGGGGGTTGTTTTGCATCCAGCGATCAGTGACTGGGCCCTCATTGTGAATGTGAAAGTTAATATGATAGTTTACCATATACAGTAGGGCAGCCAAAAAAACATTAAACTTTAATACTAATATCCCTGCTATTTGTGTAATGGAGGTGCCCACTACCAGGATAACCCCTTTCTCAATCTGTATGTTTCCCCTTTTATAATAATAAGGCTATGTGCATACACAGCTTTTTTTTGGCCACTAAAAAGGCATAAAAACGCACCCACGGCATAAATGCGCAAAAAAACGCACTGGTAAAAACGCATGCGTTTTTACCACGTTTTGAATCTCCGCGTTTTTCCAATTCATTGCATGGGGGAAAACGCAGGAAAGAATTGACATGTCCATTATTTATTTAAGCTCAAAAACGCCGCTTAAAAAAAAAAAAAAGTTGTGTGCGGACAGCAAAAATGAAAACTGGGGAAGCAAAGTCATGCCGTTTTGAGCCCAAAACCGCAACCGAAAAACGCACTGTGCGCACATAGCCTTACACTTATACTCTCCTCCGGTGCAGACGCTGTTCCAGCACTCCTGAGATTGCATAACAGTCTTACATCACATGATCCCTGTGGCTAATCAGTGGTAGCTCCACTCTCCCGCCATCGCACGTATCACATACATGCAGAGGACATAAGAGGAGCAGCAGCACTCATTTCCACAGTTAAAGAAGAAGCAGCCACTGGAAGCGCGTGACGCAAGACTGTTACATGACCTTGGCAGAGACCGGGCCAACCCCGAGTGTTATAAGTGTTCTTGTTTTAATATGGGGAACCTATGGATTGAGAAGGGGTTAACCAAGCAGTGGGCCGCACCTTTATAAGAACTGCAGTATTATTGCATTAAAGTAAACTAAGGATTTTCATTCATCCGTATAAACGTCAAATCCTAAGGAATTGCGAGTGCCATTCCAGCCTGCTCTTCCTTATTTCTTCCTCAGCATTCCGGTCAATCAAGGAAATGTCGTCTTATGTCTGGGAAGGTCACAATCTAATCCAAACAATACTGATTACTGCCCAAGGAAGATTAGGAAAGAGATTATATTATTATGTCTTACATTTGGAGTGTAGTTATGTAAAACCTCTGAACTCCTCCCCAATTGCCTATCCCACTTATCAACAAGGCTCTATTACCATTTTGTTCCTCAGCATTTTGGTACCCCAGCTGAGAGCAGCATGATGTAGGGACAGAGAGCCTGATTCCATCGATATAGCGCTTGCTGGGAGTAGCAAGAGATATAGATATACCTATGTTACTTATGTTGAAAAAAAGACCTAGGTCCATCTAGTTCAACCTCCACCAGTTCTACATTTAGTCACTAAGTCATTTATAACCAACAATGTTGTGTGTACTGAGGAAATCATCCAGCCCTTTTTTAAAAGCTGTTATAGTATCTGTCATTACTACCTCTTGTGGTATGGTATTCCACAGTCTGACTGCTCTAACTGTAAAGAACCCTTTCCTATTTAGCTGCCGGAATCCCCATCCTTCCACTCGCAGTGAGTGCCCCCTGGTCCTTCGTATTCTCTGTGGAAGAAATAAGTCATGTGCCAGTCCTTTATATTGACCACACATGTATTTATACATATAAATGAGATCTCCTCTGAGACGTCTTTTTTCTAAGCTAAACATATCTAACTTTTTCAACCTGTCATCATATGGGAGGCCTTCCATTCCTTGTAGTAGTCTAGTTGCCTGCCTTTGAACTTCTGAATGTCCTTTTTAAAAATGTGGAGCCAAAAACTGGATCCCATCTTCCATATGTGGCCTTACAAGTGATATATAGAGGGGTAACAATACGTTGGGATCACGGGATCTAATCTCTTTTTATACACCCTAGAATCTTGTTTGCTTTAGCAGCTGCTGCTTGACATTGAGTGCTGCTGCTCAGCTTATTTGTAATGAGAATACCCAAGTCCTTCTCCGGTTGTGTAGTCGCGAGTTTACTTCCATTTAATGTATACGCAGCTATAGGATTGCTCCGTCCTAGGTGCATTACTTTACATTTATCAACATTAAATCTCATTTGCCAAGTATCTGCCCATTTTGACATCTTACCCAGATCTTTTTGTAATATTGTACTATCCAGGTAAGTTTTTAATATCCTACATAGTTTGGGGTCATCAGCAAAGACTGACACTTTACTATCAATCCCATCCACAAGGTCATTAATAAAAGACATTAAAAAGAATCGGTCCTAGCACAGATCCCTGCGGCACCCCACTGCTGACTATGGCCCATTTAGAGAATGTACCATATATGACTACTCTTTGTTTCCAATCTTTTAGGCTGCTTTCACACATCTGGTTTTTGCATCAGGCTTAATCCGGCTCAAAAACCTATGCAACGGATGCGGCGAAAAAAACGGATCCGTTGCATAAATTTTTCCATGCGGCCCATCTGTTTTTTGACGGATGCGGCTTGATACAGAGCATGCGCAGTGCAAAAAACTGCATCTGGCCGCGGTTTTTGCCGCAGGAAGCCGCATCTGGCGTCCATAGGCTTGCATTGTAAAACGCGACGGATCTGGCGCGATGCGTTTTTTCGCCGCACAAAAAAAACGTGCCAGGCAACGTTCCATACGGCCACCACATGGGCTAAATATGCCGCATCCAGCAAAAAAACGGACGCAACGCAAGACCATGCGGCACAATACGGCGCTAATGCAAGTCTATGCGGAAAAAACGGTTGCGTTTTTTTCTGCAAAGCGCCGTATTGTGCCGCTCAGCAAAAAACGGAGGTGTGAAAGCAGCTTTAGGGTATGTGCGCACGTTGCTTTTTACCTGCTTTTTTGCTGCTTTTTCTTCTGCGCTGTTTAATGCCAAAATGGATGTGTTCTTCTATTCAAGCAAAGTCTATGGGAATTTGGGTTTCTTGTTCACACTATGTTGTTCAAAATGCTGCCTTTTTGTGGCGGAACTTTGGTCAAAAACTCAGCTTTTCAAAGAAGCAACATGTCAATTGTTTTTGCCATTTGGGTTTTGCACTGCAAAGCTGAGTTTTTGACCAAAGTTCTGCAACAAAAAGGCTGCATTTTGAACAACATAGTGTGAACAAGAAACCCAAATTCCCATAGACTTTGCTTGAATAGAAGAACACATCCATTTTGGCATTAAACAGCGCAGAAGAAAAAGCAGCAAAAAAGCAGGTAAAAAGCAGGTAAAAAGCAACGTGCGCACATACCCTTAGCCAATTCCTTAAATACATATATACACACACACACACACACACACACACACACACACAGTTTTCTCTGCCGCATTCACTCATTCTAGTCGGCAGCTTTCTGTGTGCACTGTGCATGGGCAAAAAGCTGTCAATCAGTGGTGGCCACAGAGGAATACAGAGCTTATGAATACGGAGAACTTTTATGGCAAGAGGCTTACTAACAGTTTTATCAAAACTACAGCAAGCAGCCCAGCAAGAGCAATCACTGGTATCTGGGTCATCAGGTTTTTGACAATCTGAGAACAATATAATTTAGAGACAGATTGCCTTTAACCCCTTCAGCCCCAAGCCTATTTTGACCCTAAAGACCAGGCCATTTTTTGCAATTCTGACCAGTGTCACTTTATGAGGTTATAACTCTGGAACGCTTCAGCGGATCCCGGTGATTCTGAGATTGTTTTTTCGTGACATATTGGGCTTCATGTTAGTGGTAAATTTAGGCCGATATTTTTTGCATTTCTTTGTGAAAAAAACGGAAATTTCGCGAAAATTTTGAAAATTTTGTAATTTTCAAACTTTGAATTTTTATGCTCTAAAACCAACGAGACATATGACACAAAATAATTCATAAATAACATTTCCCACATGTCTATTTTACATCAGAACAATTTTGGGAAAAAAAAAAAAAATTTAAGGAAGTTATAGGGGTTCAAAGTTTATGAGCAATTTCTCATTTTTACAACAAAATTTACAAAGCCACTTTTTTTAGGGACCACATCACATTTGAAGCAATTTTGAAAGGTCTACATGACACAGAACACCCAAAAGTGACACCATTCCAAAAACGGCACCCCTCAGGCTACTCAAAACCACATTCAAGAAGGTTGTTAACCCTTCAGGTGCTTCACAGTAACTAAAGCAATGTGGAAGGAAAAAATGAACATTTTACTTTTTGCAACAAAAATGTTAATTTAGCCTCAAATATTGCATATTCACAAGGGTAGAAGGATTAAATGAACCCCCAAAATTTGTTGGGCAATTTCTACTGAACACGCAGATACCTCATATGTGGCGAAAAACCACTGTTTGGGCGCACGGCAGGACTCGGAAGGGAAGGAGCGCCATTTGACTTTTTTTAACAGAAAATTAGCTGGAATCGTTAGCCGCACCATGTTGCGTTTGGAGAGCCCCTGAGGTGCCGAAAC
The DNA here is from genome assembly GCF_048569485.1 of Anomaloglossus baeobatrachus. Lineage (NCBI taxonomy): Eukaryota > Metazoa > Chordata > Amphibia > Anura > Aromobatidae > Anomaloglossus > Anomaloglossus baeobatrachus. Next base: position 455,491,821 of record NC_134356.1, read on the forward strand.
AGTGGAGCTCCCCCACATGTGACCCCATTTTGGAAACTAGACCCCTCATGGAATTTATCTAGATGTTTATTGAGCACTTTGAGCCTCTGGGGGCTTCACAAAAGTTAATAGAGTTGAGCCGTGAAAATAAAAAAAAAAACTTTTTTACCACAAAATTGTTACTTCAACCAGGTAGCTTTTTTTTTCACAAGGGTATCAGGAAAAATTGCACCATAAAATGTATTGTGCAATTTCTCCTGAGTACGCAGATACCTCATATGTGGTGGAACTCAAATGTTTGGGCGTACAGCAGGGCTCGGAAGGCAAGAAGCGTCATTTGACGTTTCAAACGCAAAATTGTCTGGGATAATTAGCGTATTCCATGCTGTTTGGAGACCCCCTGAGGTGCCGAAACAGTGGAGCTGCCCCACATGTGACCCCATTTTGGAAACTAGACCCCCATGGCATAGAAAAAAAAAAACCAGCGGAAGATGGGGGGGGGAGGGGGCGGCAGATGGGGCGGCAGCAGATGGGGGGGCAGCGGCATCTAAAGGGAGCATCTGTGATTGTGAGACGGCGGCTGGGATAGGGTGGGGGCGGATGGGAGAGGGCGCAGTGGATGCAGGAGCGGCAGAGGATGGGGGGAGGGAGCGGGTTGGGAGGGATGGGTGGGAAGGGGATAGTTACCCTACAGGATGGATTTAGGCCGCTGGATCACAGGAGATGAAGGAGGCAGCAGATCGGGGAGGGTGAGAGGTGGGGGAGGGAGCGCAGCGCAGATATCGGAGGAGACAGGTGAGCAGAGCACAGATCACGGAGGAGACAGGTGAGCAGAGCACAGATCACGGAGGAGACAGGTGAGCAGAGCACAGATCACGGGGGTGAGAGGTGAGGGAGAGCGGACAGCAGATCACTGGGGTGACAGGTGAGGGAGCACAGATCACGGGGGTGAGAGGTGAGGGAGAGCGGACAGCAGATCACTGGGGTGACAGGTGAGGGAGCACAGATCACGGGGTGACAGGTGAGGAAGCACAGATCACGGGGGTGAGAGGTGGAGGGAGAGTGGACAGCAGATCACGGCGGTGACCAGGGCTGTGGAGTCGGTAAGCCAAACCTTCGACTCCGACTCCTCAAATTCTCTTGCTCCGGCTCCGGCTCCGACTCCGGCTCCGGCTCCGACTCCGGCTCCGGCTCCGACTCCGGCTCCTACATATATTGCTTATAGTTAGGTGAAAAATTTATTGTAGTACATGAATATGTGTATGTGAACATCAGACATTTAATAATTTTTATGATACAATTATCAAGATATTTGGATAGAACATAAAATATATTTATTGGAATACAACTTTAGAACACAAAAAACTGTAATAAATTGTAAATATGTAATACACTATGTAATATACAGTAGATTACATATATATCTTGTGTGTATATACACTGTATACATATATATATATATATATATATATATAACATATTTACAATTTATTAGTTTTTTGTGTTCTAAAGTTGTATTCCAATAAATATTTTATGTTCTATCCAAATATCTTGATTATTGTATCATAAAAACAATTAAATGTCTGATGTTCACATTGTACTACAATAAATTTTTCACTTAAATATAAGCATTATACTAAATGTTATTATTTAGTAAAATATTCAGCACATTCTGCATTGCACTCCTGTCCCCAATTTATTATATATTTTAGGAGTCGGAGTCGGTGCATTTTATACCGACTCCGACTCCACCAAAATGAGCTCCGACTCCGACTCCACGACTCCGACTCCACAGCCCTGGCGGTGACAGGGGAGGGAGCGCACATCACGGCGGTGACAGGGGAGGGAGCGCACATCACGGCGGTGACAGGGGAGGGAGCGCACATCACGGCGGTGACAGGGGAGGGAGCGCACATCACGGCGGTGACAGGGGAGGGAGCGCACATCACGGCGGTGACAGGGGAGGGAGCGCACATCACGGCGGTGACAGGGGAGGGAGCGCACATCACGGCGGTGACAGGGGAGGGGGCGGGTAGCTGACCACGGGGGTGAGAGGTGGGGGGAGCGAGCAGCACATCACGGAGGTGGGGGGAGCGAGCAGCACATCACGGAGGTGGGGGGGAGCGAGCAGCACATCACGGAGGGGAGGGGGCGAGCAGCACATCACGGAGGGGAGGGGGCGAGCAGCACATCACGGAGGGGAGGGGGCGAGCAGCACATCACGGAGGGGAGGGGGCGAGCAGCACATCACGGAGGGGAGGGGGCGAGCAGCACATCACGGAGGGGAGGGGGCGAGCAGCACATCACGGAGGGGAGGGGGCGAGCAGCACATCACGGAGGGGAGGGGGCGAGCAGCACATCACGGAGGGGAGGGGGGCGAGCAGCACATCACGGAGGGGAGGGGGCGAGCAGCACATCACGGAGGGGAGGGGGCGAGCAGCACATCACGGAGGGGAGGGGGGCGAGCAGCACATCACGGAGGGGAGGGGGCGAGCAGCACATCACGGAGGGGAGGGGGCGAGCAGCACATCACGGAGGGGAGGGGAGGGGGCGAGCAGCACATCACGGAGGGGAGGGGAGGGGGCGAGCAGCACATCACGGAGGGGAGGGGAGGGGGCGAGCAGCACATCACGGAGGGGAGGGGAGGGGGCGAGCAGCACATCACGGAGGGGAGGGGAGGGGGCGAGCAGCACATCACGGAGGGGAGGGGGCGAGCAGCACATCACGGAGGAGAGGGGAGGGGAGGGGGCGAACAGCACATCACGGAGGGGAGGGGAGGGGAGGGGGCGAACAGCACATCACGGAGGGGAGGGGGCGAACAGCACATCACGGAGGGGAGGGGGCGAACAGCACATCACGGAGGGGAGGGGGCGAACAGCACATCACGGAGGGGAGGGGGCGAACAGCACATCACGGAGGGGAGGGGGCGAGCAGCACATCACGGAGGGGAGGGGGCGAGCAGCACATCACGGAGGGGAGGGGGCGAGCAGCACATCACGGAGGGGAGGGGAGGGGGCGAGCAGCACATCACGGAGGGGAGGGGAGGGGAGGGGGCGAGCAGCACATCACGGAGGGGAGGGGAGGGGGCGAGCAGCACATCACGGAGGGGAGGGGAGGGGGCGAGCAGCACATCACGGAGGAGAGGGGAGGGGGTGAGCAGCACATCACGGAGGGGAGGGGGCGAGCAGCACATCACGGAGGGGAGGGGGCGAGCAGCACATCACGGAGGGGAGGGGGCGAGCAGCACATCACGGAGGGGAGGGGGCGAGCAGCACATCACGGAGGGGAGGGGGCGAGCAGCACATCACGGAGGGGAGGGGGCGAGCAGCACATCACGGAGGGGAGGGGGCGAGCAGCACATCACGGAGGGGAGGGGAGGGGGCGAGCAGCACATCACGGAGGGGAGGGGAGGGGGCGAGCAGCACATCACGGAGGGGAGGGGGCGAGCAGCACATCACGGAGGGGAGGGGGCGAGCAGCACATCACGGAGGGGAGGGGAGGGGGCGAGCAGCACATCACGGAGGGGAGGGGGCGAGCAGCACATCACGGAGGGGAGGGGGCGAGCAGCACATCACGGAGGGGAGGGGAGGGGGCGAGCAGCACATCACGGAGGGGAGGGGGCGAGCAGCACATCACGGAGGGGAGGGGGCGAGCAGCACATCACGGAGGAGAGGGGAGGGGGTGAGCAGCACATCACGGAGGGGAGGGGGCGAGCAGCACATCACGGAGGAGAGGGGAGGGGGTGAGCAGCACATCACGGAGGGGAGGGGGCGAGCAGCACATCACGGAGGGGAGGGGGCGAGCAGCACATCACGGAGGGGAGGGGAGGGGGCGAGCAGCACACAACGGAGGGGAGGGGAGGTGGCGAACAGCACATCAAGGAGGGGAGGGGGCGGGCACCGATCACGAGGGGGAGGGGCCGGGCAGCAGATCGGAGGGAGCGGTGGCACTGACAGATGGAGGAGGACAAGGTGCACGATCCCTGTCCTCCTCCATCTGTCACAGTGCCACCGCTCCCTCCGATCTGCTGCACGGAGGTGAGGGGCCGGGCAGCAGATTGGGGGGAGCGGTGGCGGCAGCGGATCGGGAGGTGTGGGGGTGAGGGCAGGAGATCGGGGAGACAGGTGGCAGATCGCGGAGGGCAGCGGCGGCGGATCGGGACGCTTTTCGTACAGTGCAATGGCAGCGCGGCAACTTCCGGGTCCCATGCTCCGGTCCATAACAGCATGGGACCGGAGCTTGTCGCCCTGCCATTGCACTGTGTACATACACTCACTGTGCTCAGCGTGCTGCAGGGACAAGTGAAGCTGATGGGGGCGGTCACCGGCAACAGCTCCACTGTGATTGGAGAAATCGGTCACAAGGCCGATCTCTCCAATCAGAGCATTGGAGCTGGGGGAGGGTGATCCAGTGAGGTCACACAGCTCCAGCCAATGGCCAGTGCTACAGCTGCACTGGCCAGGGCTGGATTTCAATGTTTCAGTCATTTTAAATGGCTGGAACATTACAGTGGCTGTGATTGGTTGAGCGGCGTTTGTCAGCCAATCACAGCCTCCGTAGGTCAGGGGAGGAGGCACCACCCCTCCTAAGGTCAGGAACAGGTCCCCTCCTCCCCGAATCTGCGTTTTTTGTTAACATATTGCAGTCACCGGAGGCTCCGGTGCCGCGATTCCGCCATGACGGAAAGATCCGTCCTTGGTCGTTAAGGCCCAGGGCACAAGGACGGATCTTTCCGTCCATGGTCGTGAAGGGGTTAACAGACGTTTGTGCTCCTTTTTTGCTTTTGTCCTCCACTTGGGTCATAGTCATTAGGATCTCTAGGATTTACATTGCACCTTATGATACAGAGGATACTGATGTCATTTGTTTTCGGCATTGCTTTGTCACAAATCTCACTGGTCCTATATCATTTTTACTTCTATTTTTGCATTATGCATAGAATGAATAATAGGCAAGTTTGCCACACGATCAGCCATTTTTGAGCACTTTTCAGAAAGGTCTCTAAATGTGTGCACACGGAGGTTTTTTTCATGTAAACTGAAAATAAAAAAATTGAAAGAACAGTCATGTGATCAGTGATTTTTTGACGAAGCAACACTATCCAGCTAATTAAAGAAACATACGGAAGGATCTGTGTCAGAAACTATATACAGCTCCGTGTTTTCAAGGTCTGAACTCCAGCACGAAAGTGATATCGGAACATGAAGTGTCAAGTTCACAATCTAAAAATGCCATCCAGGGTACTCTTACATAACTTCCCTGTCATTAGGTCAGGGGGATAAAAGGACATCAGGACATCTGACAATCCCTGCAGAGGCCACAGAAGAGCGGCTTATTACCGAACATTCACTGTCTAATCCACACATGGAATTAGCAATTCATCAATGTGAAGCGCATCTGTCACCTTCCAATGGTAATATGTTCTCATGGGTCCTGAGGAGGATAGTTTCCCCCAATCTGGGGGGGGTTTGCCCATTATTTCACTGGGTTTCCAGTAGAGTGGATGACCAGGGGACGAAAACAATATAGGAGACCGCACAACACCAGCTCTGTGTGCCCTTCATTAACGCAATCTGGGGGATCCCCACCAGTCGAAATGCAATGGCAAGGCCTACTGATAGCCCATAATTGTAGGATGTCTTGGTGCTAGATAACACTAGAAATCTTCAGAGGTCTTGGACTGTCCATGATTGAGCAGGGCAGCACTGTTTTAGGCCCCCTTCACACGTCCGTGAAAAAACACGCACGTGTGTTACATCCGTTTTTGTGTCCGTTTTTATGGTCCGTGTGGCATCTGTGTGAACTGCGTATGCTAGCCGTGTGTGCGTATGGAATGGCCGTGTGTGCACGTGAAACTTAACTGATGTGTGTGTGTGTGTGTGTGTGTTGTCCGTGTGAAATGTCCGTGTGTGATGTAAAATGTCGTTGATACATGCCGGCTGACAGCAGACAGTCGCGCGCTGAGAATGAACTTGGGTGAACTTCACCCGACTTCATCCTCATACCACGGCTCTGTCTGTGCCGCGTCCTGATTAGCGGTCACCCGTGACGGACTCACCGGTGACCGCTAATCCCCTGAGTGACTGAATGGAGTACCCCTCTCATACTCACCGTTCCCCGATCTCCGGCGCTGCACGGCTGTTCTCTAAACTCCGGCGGCTTTCCTCTTTTGAAAAAGCCGGCCGCTCATTAAACAATCTCGTATTCCCTACTTTCCCCGCCCACCGCCAAATATGATTGGTTGCAGTGAGACACGGCCACACGCTGAGTGACAGCTGTCTAACTGCAACCAATCACAGCCGCCGGACTTTACAATTGACCCTTGGGGCCCAAATCTAAAAAGAGACTGCAGCCCTGCTTGCTTCAGAGTGGAAAACCGCAGCATTAGGGTAAGTTCACACAGTGCGTTTTTCGCGGAGGTTTTGCGCGTTTTTCGGGTGCGTTTTTGGCCTCAAAACTGCATGACTTTGCTTCCCCAGCAAAGTCTATGAATTTTCATTTTTGCTGTCCGCACACACTTTTTTTTTAAGCTGCGTTTTGGAGCTTAAAAAAAAAAAAAAAAAATGGACATGTCAATTCTTTCCTGCGTTTTTCTGCCTCTTCCCCCCAATCAATGCATTGGAAAAACGCAGAAAAATGCAAAGATCAAAAACGCAGCCAAAAACGCATCAAATCGCGGTAAAAAACGCATGCATTTTTTGCCCCTTTTTTTGCCGAGGGTGCGTTTAGCGGCCAAAAACGCAGCGTCAAAAAAACGCGTGTGCACATAGCCTTGCTTTGTAGCCTCGAATGGGTCTGTGCTCCCGTTCCCTGCACAATGGGTTGGAAAGTATCTATGCAAGGAATGGCAGAATCAGGCCTGTGCTCCATTTATTCTCACGATCAAGAGGGGTCCCAGAGGTCCTGATGATAATGTGCTATCATTCATCCCTCTCAATGATTTCTTTGAGAAAATGCCGGCTGACATGTCGACCAACATCTTATCTCTGGGAAAACAATATGACCAGGAGTCTGAAATCAGACATGCCCCAACTTAGGGTACCTTCACACTTTAGCGATGCAGCAGCGATCTGACCTGGTCAGGATCGCTGCTGCATCGCTACATGGTCGATGGTGAGCTGTCAAACAGGCAGATCTCACCAGCGACCAGTGACCAGCCCCCAGCCAGCAGCGACATGCAAGCGACGCTGTGCTTGCACGGAGCCGGCGTCTGGAAGCTGCGGACACTGGTAACTAAGGTAAACATCGGGTATGGTTACCCGATGTTTACCTTCGTTACCAGCTCACACCGCTTAACTTAGCGTGTGCAGGGAGCAGGAGCCGGCACTGGCAGCGTGAGAGCTGCGGAGGCTGGTAACGAAGGTAAATATCGGGTAACCGGTTATTAATTAACCCATAAATGACAATCCAAATGGACACGTCTTTTTTTGAAAAAATTATATATAAATCTTTATTATCAAAATTGATTTTTGTGAGGGCACACAGTATGGATAGACAGTGTTATTAAAAACATGTGTAAACCACCATATTAAAAACCAACAGGGCAGTGTGGTCAGTAAGTTACTTACTGACCACACTGCCCTGTTGGTTTTTAATATGGTGGTTTACACATGTTTTTAATAACACTGTCTATCCATACTGTGTGCCCTCACAAAAATCAATTTTGATAATAAAGATTTATATATAATTTTTTCAAAAAAAGACGTGTCCATTTGGATTGTCATTTATGGGTTAATTAATAACCAATGATCATTTGTAGGCTTCAATGTAAATTTTGGGATCATGGTTCAGAGATATTAAAATTCATGATATTATGGATCTTATTCAATTAATGGTGGTTTTTTTTAAATATCGGGTAACCACCTTGGTTACCCAATGTTTACCTTGGTTACAGCTTACCGCAGGCTGTCAGACGCCGGCTCCTGCTCCCTTCACCTTCAGGATTGTTGCTCTCTCGCTGTCACACACAGCGATGTGTGCTTATCAGCGGGAGAGCAACAATAAAAAAAACGAACCAGGGCTGTGTGTAACGAGCAGCGATCTCACAGCAGGGGCCAGATCGCTGCTCAGTGTCACACACAGCGAGATCGCTAATGAGGTCACAAAAAACGTGACTCGGTAGCGATCTCGCTGTGTGTGAAGTACCCCTTACACTTCCCCTGACAATCAGTCGGCCAATGCTCCCATAAACATTAGACTGTTGGCGAAACCCATCAATATCAGCAGTTCGGTTGACATTAGTTCAATGGCTATGGGAGCCTTCAGAATGGTCTGTTGATCACACGGAAAATGGATGGACTCCACCAACATTCATGTGTATGTGTGCATAAAAACCAATGTATGTAACAAAGAAAAAGGTATACCAAAAAGGGATCACAGCACCAAGAATAAATAGAAAAAGACTTTATTACATCATAAATACATTAATCACATATTACCACACTTGGGAGTGAGGCACACAGGAGAACAAAATTAAAAACACTTAAAAAGCCGATGGCATAATCAACCAACCCGCCAGGACCAATATAATAAAATTACAATATGAGATGAAAATTGTGATAGAAAAACTCTCTTATGGACAAAATTAATGTCCAGTCATACACCCAATATGCCAATAAACAGTGTTTAATAAAGAAGGCAGTAAGCCACGTGGTTTAAGGACCAGTAGCTGAATTCAAGCTGGTACTTAATGTTAAAGGAACAAAGTTATATTCCAATTTGTCTATGATTACATGTATAACACAAATTGTAGTCAAACACTAGATATAATTACACAACGTGTGAGCCAATAGCAAAAGTTGGAATTTGCACTTTAACAGTAGACAGACAGAAGGTATATATGTCCACGATCACAGGTAAACCACAATTGGATAGATCAAAAGAGTCACGCTCAGTCATGCCCCCAAGACTGTGCACTATAAGCCAGTAAAAGATGGTAACGGTGAACAACCTAGGGAAATATCACATAAGCAAGATCCTGGACCCTTAGGTGGATACACGACAGCCCTGACCCTAAATGGTAAGGGTATTATAAGCCTAATAAGGCAGGCTGGTAATGGGAAGCTGCCTACAGCATGTGAATCACAGTCCCGTACTTACTACCAAGGGTGTCTGACACCCATGTGGGCAAGGGTGATGAGGAGAGTGAGGGAGTTCCTGGCGTGGTGACCCCACGCGTATCGCCACCTATAGTCGTGGCTTCCTCAGGGGAAAGAAGAGTGAAGGCAGTGCACCAGCCTCCTGTGTAACACATATAAAGGACAGAAATCATCACTCACCCGTGCTGCAGCTGAGGAACGGTGTACATTTGCACCGCTCCGATGGCGGCCGCCATCTTGGTTTGGTCACATGACGTAACTCACTACCCATCATTCGCTACTGCGCATGCGTTAGCCAAAAATATATTAAGCACTTGTCAAAGTGCAGAGAAGCAAAGCGCATAGCGTTATCCATATGGCGGTACAGTATAATACATGAGCGGCGTTATAAAGTGCTACTGAGTAAACTATTTTATGAATCACCATCCAACCTTCGCTACTGCGCATGCGCTAAATAAAAGTATATTAAGCACTTATCAAAGTGCAAGAGGACTCGGCGCATAATGTTGTTCACATGGCGTTTTAGTACATATGAAGGCGGCGTTCTGAAACAGTATACTGATAACTACTTGAATCATCTAGACTCAGACAACACAGACATGTTACTGTTACTCAGCCCACTCAGGGCAGAGTATGTATATGGACAAGCAGGGTATCGCTGGTAAGGCAGATAACGCCATATCTTGAGCCTATACAAGGTACCCATTGATCACAAGGATTCCAGATATCAGAGGGAGTCCTTGGATGCAAATGGATCCATAGAGGCCATATACAAGCGAGAATTGTCAATAAGCCTAGTAACGCAGTGTTTTAAGCCCATTCCAAAGATCTATCGATCTCAAGGATCCCACAGTTTTATTTATAGAGGGATCCTCCGAATCTAGTTGATCCAAAAGGATTAGGGGCTGTAAATAAGGGGGTAAAGACCATCCATGAAATACTCTCCTTAACCGGAATATGTACAGGAAGCTAAGCGGAAGGATGACTGGAGACATGAGGAAGGGAGAGAAGAAAAAAGAGAAAAAATCTAATCGTACTTTTCTCTCGATGGAAAAGAAGAGTCACCGGTCAAGAATATCCCTGATGTGATCAAGGGACCCTCCCGAGCAGTATAAACAAGAACATCATAAATGGTGTCGATAGGAGAAGGGAAGGGTCTGGACTATGCCCTATTATATGGGACATGAGTGGGCAAAGAATGAGGACACTTTCTTCGGCTCTTGGCTTCTTTATTGAATATTATATGTCTATCGGCACTGTGTTTAGTTTTTTGAAGCACTTAACTTACAGTTCGGCTTGTGCCCATACATTTGTGATTTGATTACGGGTCTTTTCCATCAATAAGCGATTTATTCTTCTCCGCTATCATACCATTTGGTATGATCCTGGAGTGATAATCAATCACTGTTTATTTCATCCAAATAGACCTTCGTGCCCGCCATGTGTGCAGCCGTTGTTTTGTCTAATCTGTAAAGATTCTTGACGTATACGCCTCGATCATGGCGATTATCTCTGCCATGCAACATAGTAGAGCTCGTAGAGCGGTACGATACTAACATCTATTCATGCTTGATTACGCTCTGCTTGACTTTTTGGCTCATGATCCTGTATCATTTTCCGTTTCATTAAGTGTGAGCTAGTTGGAACTTGCAATTTTTCTCTCTCATCGGCGACTTTGCCTAATATATTAGGGGCTTCTCCTATGGGATATGTTTACTCTATACTTACTGTGTTAAGACTATGGTTTCGGGTTGGTCTTTTGATTTGTGCTCCTATACAGGATACCCTTGGTCTTGGGAAGGTAGACCGGGCCACGTATACTTGTCTTGTTGCCCGAGGATACAGATGTGGTGACTTCTTTGAAACAGTCGCCATGTAAAGAGTGCTTACTTGTCCTTGATGTATGCTTTATTCGGCTATTACCATATTTCATGGGATTATGCATGTTTCCCTGTGATGGGGGAGGGACATGTACGTTTATTTAATGCTGTATCCTTTTTCAATCAAGTGTAGGATCTTGAGTGGAGGATCCCTCTATAAATAAAACTGTGGGATCCTTGAGATCGATAGATCTTTGGAATGGGCTTAAAACACTGCGTTACTAGGCTTATTGACAATTCTCGCTTGTATATGGCCTCTATGGATCCATTTGCATCCAAGGACTCCCTCTGATATCTGGAATCCTTGTGATCAATGGGTACCTTGTATAGGCTCAAGATATGGCGTTATCTGCCTTACCAGCGATACCCTGCTTGTCCATATACATACTCTGCCCTGAGTGGGCTGAGTAACAGTAACATGTCTGTGTTGTCTGAGTCTAGATGATTCAAGTAGTTATCAGTATACTGTTTCAGAACGCCGCCTTCATATGTACTAAAACGCCATGTGAACAACATTATGCGCCGAGTCCTCTTGCACTTTGATAAGTGCTTAATATACTTTTATTTAGCGCATGCGCAGTAGCGAAGGTTGGATGGTGATTCATAAAATAGTTTACTCAGTAGCACTTTATAACGCCGCTCATGTATTATACTGTACCGCCATATGGATAACGCTATGCGCTTTGCTTCTCTGCACTTTGACAAGTGCTTAATATATTTTTGGCTAACGCATGCGCAGTAGCGAATGATGGGTAGTGAGTTACGTCATGTGACCAAACCAAGATGGCGGCCGCCATCGGAGCGGTGCAAATGTACACCGTTCCTCAGCTGCAGCACGGGTGAGTGATGATTTCTGTCCTTTATATGTGTTACACAGGAGGCTGGTGCACTGCCTTCACTCTTCTTTCCCCTGAGGAAGCCACGACTATAGGTGGCGATACGCGTGGGGTCACCACGCCAGGAACTCCCTCACTCTCCTCATCACCCTTGCCCACATGGGTGTCAGACACCCTTGGTAGTAAGTACGGGACTGTGATTCACATGCTGTAGGCAGCTTCCCATTACCAGCCTGCCTTATTAGGCTTATAATACCCTTACCATTTAGGGTCAGGGCTGTCGTGTATCCACCTAAGGGTCCAGGATCTTGCTTATGTGATATTTCCCTAGGTTGTTCACCGTTACCATCTTTTACTGGCTTATAGTGCACAGTCTTGGGGGCATGACTGAGCGTGACTCTTTTGATCTATCCAATTGTGGTTTACCTGTGATCGTGGACATATATACCTTCTGTCTGTCTACTGTTAAAGTGCAAATTCCAACTTTTGCTATTGGCTCACACGTTGTGTAATTATATCTAGTGTTTGACTACAATTTGTGTTATACATGTAATCATAGACAAATTGGAATATAACTTTGTTCCTTTAACATTAAGTACCAGCTTGAATTCAGCTACTGGTCCTTAAACCACGTGGCTTACTGCCTTCTTTATTAAACACTGTTTATTGGCATATTGGGTGTATGACTGGACATTAATTTTGTCCATAAGAGAGTTTTTCTATCACAATTTTCATCTCATATTGTAATTTTATTATATTGGTCCTGGCGGGTTGGTTGATTATGCCATCGGCTTTTTAAGTGTTTTTAATTTTGTTTTCCTGTGTGCCTCACTCCCAAGTGTGGTAATATGTGATTAATGTATTTATGATGTAATAAAGTCTTTTTCTATTTATTCTTGGTGCTGTGATCCCTTTTTGGTATACCTTTTTCTTTGTTACCTATTGCTGTTTTGTATACCAGGTGATCCCACCGGGTAGTGCCCTTCCCCCCTTTTTAGTTGGTTAAAAACCAATGTATACCTTTTTTGAGGCAGAATATTTCAAAGCTCTCTGCAAGATTCAGTTTAGTACTGTGCACTATAAACAAACTAGTGGGAAACAGACTGGCTGGAGAGGCGGGGAATATGCCAGGCAAGTAACGGCACTTTGGCTATTTTAGAACTTATTTCCTATGTACTATAGGTGCACACACACATTGAAATGATGCCACCACATTTGTCAGTGGGGGATGGTGTTTACAGGGTGATGAGCAGTGTCCATTTCCACCACACCTCACATTTTGGTCTTGGTCTCATCTGACCATAGCACCTCCTTCCACAAGTGTGTTCCCCCATGTACCCTACATGGTATGTGGAAGGTGCTCTGGCCACATAAGACCAAAGAAACTTTTGGGCTAAATGCAAAATGCTATGTGTAGCAGAAATGGACACTGCACATCACCCTGAAAACACCATGCCCACGGTCAAACATGGTGGTGGCAGCATCATGCTGTGGGGGTGCTTTTATTCAGTATGGATAGGGAAGCTGGTCAGCGTTGATGGGAAGATGGATGGCGCTAAATACAATGCAATTTAGGAGGAAAACCTGCTAGAGGCTGCAAAAGACTCGAGACTAGGGTGTAGGTTCACCTTCCAGCAAGGCAACGATCCTAAACATATTGCCAGAGCTACAATCTATGGTTTATATCAATGCATATTCATATGTGTGAATGGACGAGTCACAGTCCAAACCTAAATCCCATTGAGAATCTGTGACAAGACTTGGAACTTTCTTTTCACAGACTTCTCCATCCAATCTCACTGAGCTAGAGCCATTTTGCAAAGAATGGGCCAAAATTTCAGCCTCTAGATATGAAAGGTTAGAGACATCCCCCAAAAGACTTGCAGCAAAAAGTACTTCTAAAGATGTTTAATCACATGCTAATGAGTGCAGGGACTAGTCACAACATTGTTAGTTCCTGCGCTCATTTCGCCCTCCTAGCAAGGTAGCACACCCACAAGGGCATACTAACATGCTGTACCTGTGTTCGCTGTGACCATTGATCAGACGTCTCAACACTTCCGGTCATGCGCACTAGACCTCTCTGAAGCCGGGACGTGTACACCCGGCTTCATAGTGCGCATGACCGGAAGTGCCAGGCATTCAGATCAGCGGACACAGGTACGCGCGTCACCACTGGTGATGCTGCATTGAATAGCATGTTAGGACGCCTTTGTAGGCATGCTAAGAGTTTGGAATGAGCACAGGAACTGACACCCAGGGGACCAGTCCCTGCGCTCATTAGCATAAGAAAAAATCTTTAGAAATACTTTTTCTAAAGCTCTCTAACTATACGACTATAGGCTGGGACAGTTAGCAGGGATTAGCCACATGCACCCAGATCTGCTCATGGTTCTTCATGCATATTACACCAGACAGGTTCACTTTAAAAGGGCTACTCTCGCCTTTAGGAGCCATTTCCTATACTTGGGATAGGTGATAACTTGCTGATTAGGGAGTCCCACAAGTCATGTAGATAAGTGATAACTTCTAAACATGGGAAAAGGTTTAGAATGTGTGTGAAGTTAACAACTGGCTGATCCCAACTAATATTTACATGGGGTTGTCTGGCCTTGGGTTACAAGTCTTCAGTCACTAAGGGTACCATCACACTTAGCGATGCAGCAGCGATCCGACCAGGTCAGGATCGCTGCTGCATCGCTACATGGTAAATATCGGGTAACCACCTTGGTTACCCGATGTTTATCTTGGTTACAAGCTTACCTCAGCTGTCAGACGCCGGCTCCTGCTCCCTGCTCGCTTCATTTCGTCGCTCTCTCACTGTCACACACAGCGATCTGTGTGTCACAGCGGGAGAGCGCCTTTGAAGAAAACGAACCAGGGCTGTGTGTAACGAGCAGCGATCTCGCAGCAGGGGCCAGATCGCTGCTCATTGTCACACACAGCGAGATCGCTAATGAGGTCACTGCTGCGTCACAAAAAGCGTGACTCAGCAGCGATCTCGGCAGCAAGCTCGCTGTGTGTGAAGCACCCCTAAGTTGTCAGGACTCTGGTAACAGGAGCGGCAGGTTACGCAATCTCAAGTTTGCGATTTGCGTACACGCAACCACATTCCGGATTAGACGTATCTGACCTGGCTCAACTCACTTGTAATGAGTGAAGCTGCGCATACCTAATTGGCACGGGACCGCATGAATGCTCACAATAAGGAATCACAGGGTTGCGGTCACACACAGCGAGTGCAGACTTTTACCTAACAGGCCAGATGACCTCTTAAAAAGGGAACCTATCAACTGAGCCGCACTGCCCAAACAACAAGTGGAATGAATCAGACACTGGATGTATGATTGCAGCCATATAGGCTTTTCTCTGAAACACTACAAAGCTTCAGAGAAATAAAGGTTTGAAAAGCCTGATAGGGACCATGTGATTATGGATGACTAGTCCGAGGCCAGTCCCTGGTGGCTTTCACTGCCGCTCTCCCCATGACTGACAGGCCTGTCCATACTTGTGTATACGGAGATACTTGTCACTCTAGGGGAGGCAATGCCAGTGCCGTCTGGAACTAGTCACCTGAGACGCAAAGTTCCTAGTGTACTTTTGAAAGTACTTTTCTCTGAAACGCTTAAGTGTTTCAGAGTAAAACATACATGTAATTCGAGCAGCATGAATCAGCTGACAACTATAACCATCTCCATTGCCAACACTACTTATATTTGGCCACCAGACACCTATAATTACTCATGAATACCTGAAACCACTAGAACATAAACACTCCGGAGCTGCAAGTAGCAACAAACCTGTCACCCTTCTACTAGTTTGTTGTCAGGTTCCTTGAGGTTTTCAGATGACTAGAATAGCATACGGAAACCTCATCAAGACAGAAAGGACTGAAAGTGAACCTGTCACTCGACTCATGAGGCCAAAACACAGGCAGCGGGAGAGCTGGTGCGTCAGAGAAACCATGGACGATCTAGGCGGGAGGATACAGAGACCATAGGTCGCTGAGATTGACAGGTCTCTCCTGATGTACATAAAGGAGAACGGTCAATACACTGGAGTGCAGGGAAGAGGCGGCCAGGAATGCTGCTGCACTTATTCAGTCTCTGGCTATTGTCTCCACACAGATCCTTTCTGGAATATTACAGCGTTTTAGAGAAAAACCTGCCGGGCTGTAATGGTGCGCCGGGCTGTAATGGGGCGCCGGGCTGTAATGGGGCGCCGGGCTGTAATGGGGCGCCGGGCTGTAATGGGGCGCCGGGCTGTAATGGGGCGCCGGGCTGTGTCAATTCATGGGGAATCACGGATCCAAGCGACAAGTGGATTAAACAGTCTAGAGAAACCCAGCCATGTACACAATACACAGAACCGAGACAAGCACTAACATTCTCAGCAAGTCTAAAAATACTCAGTAGAGGTTATCAGCCGCATGGAGCTATATTATATACATTACCATCCGTACTACCAGAGGGGGCACAGCATTAAGCAAGGACCTCCAGGCCGCACAGGACTGATGCCACTGACTCCATGGCATGGCCAGTCAGGGCGGTGGCATGTCAGCTTATGTGACAAGTGGCAGATGTCCCTCTGCCTTCTATGTACACTGTCCCCTATGGAGAAGGCACAGCAGACAGCACAGGACCTCCAGGCCTCTCTATGACCCCTAAGAATGATAGCATGGGGCCGTCAGAGCCCGTCAGCTCATGTGACAAGTGGCAGATGTCCCTCTGCCTTCTATGTACACTGGCCTCTATGGAGAAGGCACAGCAGACAGCACAGGACCTCCAGGCCTCTCTATATCCCCTAGGAATGATAGCATGGACTCCATGGCATGGAGGGGGCCGTCAGCTCATGTGACAGGTGGCAGATGCCCCCCTGCCCTGTGTACTGGCCCCTAGGGGCCGCCGGGCGATCAGGTTGCGCCGCTGTACGGCTGCCAGCTTACAGATGCGGCAGTGTAGGGTTACAGGAGCGAGCACAGCTTGTGTGTACACAGCCTCTAGCAGGGCTGCCGTTAACCTCTCCTCTGCCGGGCAGGCCCCGTCCCCCGGTTACTCCCCGCACCTGTCCTGCGGGTCTATCATTCTCCCCGCGCCGTGATCTGCTCTGTTCGGCCGCTTCTCTGTGTTTGGGCCCGTTCTCCTTCCGCTTGGTCTTGGCCTGTCCAACGCTCGGGTACGGAGCTACTTATGCGAGTCTCTGGGAGGTAACTGTGTGTCTTCTGTGAGTTCCTGGTGATACACATAAACCGCATCCGGCCGCGCAGTCCCCGGTGCTGAGCGCCCGACAGCCGCACTCCCTCTGCTGCTCAACAACTCCGCTCGGTTACTGACCTCGCTCCGCCCCCTCTGCGCTCGAGAACCTTCCCAGACCACGCCCTCTGTAGACGTCAGGCGTACTGGAACGTGTGATTGGTGGAGCTGTGACGTCCCTTCTCGCGTCCTCACGAGCTGCTCTGGATCTTGGCCTCGCTTTCGTCCTGAGCTTCCGCCTTTCTGTTGTTGTTTTGCGTTCCGACATCTCCAGGCCACGCCCATCCCCTACAGAACACAAAGGGGCGGGGCTGCGGTAGAGGTGACAGTGTCGTCATAGAGATGTGATAGGGTCCATACTATGGAGAGTGCGTGTAGTCAGTCCTGTCCGACCGCAGTGCAGCTGCCCTCGCAGACTCCTGGCACAGCTCCTCCGCAGTGTTGCGTGAGATCATCCATGGTTTTGTGTGGGCTCCTCCGCTGTGTTGCTCAAGTGCTTCGTTGGTGTTGAGTGAGCTCTTTAGCAGTGCTGTATAGACCCCTCTGCGGTGCTGTATAGACCCCTCTGCGGTGCTGTATAGACCCCTCTGCGGTGCTGTATAGACCCCTCTGCGGTGCTGTATAGACCCCTCCGCGGTGCTGTATAGACCCCTCCGCGGTGCTGTATAGGCTCCTCCGCGGTGCTGTATAGACCCCTCCGCGGTGCTGTATAGACTCCTCCGCGGTGCTGTATAGACTCCTCCGCGGTGCTGTATAGGCTCCTCCGCGGTGCTGTATAGACCCCTCCGCGGTGCTGTATAGACTCCTCCGCGGTGCTGTATAGACTCCTCCGCGGTGCTGTATAGACTCCTCCGCGGTGCTGTATAGACTCCTCCGCAGTGCTGTATAGACTCCTCCGCGGTGCTGTATAGACTCCTCCGCGGTGCTGTATAGACTCCTCCGCAGTGCTGTATAGACTCCTCCGCGGTGCTGTATAGACTCCTCCGCGGTGCTGTATAGACTCCTCCGCGGTGCTGTATAGACCCCTCCGCAGTGCTGTATAGACTCCTCCGCGGTGCTGTATAGACTCCTCCGCGGTGCTGTATAGACCCCTCCGCAGTGCTGTATAGACTCCTCCGCGGTGCTGTATAGACTCCTCCGCGGTGCTGTATAGACTCCTCTGCGGTGCTGTATAGACTGCTCCGCGGTGCTGTATAGGCTCCTCCGCGGTGCTGTATAGGCTCCTCCGCGGTGCTGTATAGGCTCCTCCGCGGTGCTGTATAGGCTCCTCCGCGGTGGTGCATAGACTCCTCCGCGGTGCTGCATAGACTCCTCCGCGGTGCTGTATAGACTGCTCCGCGGTGCTGTATAGACTCCTCCGCGGTGCTGTATAGGCTCCTCCGCGGTGTTGCATAGACTCCTCCGCGGTGCTGCATAGACTCCTCCGCGGTGCTGTATAGACTCCTCCGCGGTGCTGTATAGACTCCTCCGCGGTGCTGTATAGACTGCTCCGCGGTGCTGTATAGACTCCTCCGCGGTGCTGTATAGGCTGCTCCGCGGTGTTGTATAGGCTCCTCCGCGGTGTTGGGCAGTTTACTGAGATATACAGTAGAGACCAAAAGTTTGGACACACCTCATTCAAAGAGTTTTCTTTATTTTCATGACTCTGAAAATTGTAGATTCACATTGAAGGCATCAAAACTATGAATTAACACATGCGGAATGAAATACTTAACAAAAAAGTGTGAGACAACTGAAAATGTGTCTTATATTCTAGGTTCTTCAAAGTAGTCACCTTTTGCATTGATTACTGCTTTGCACACTCTTTACATTCTCTTGATGAGCTTCAAGAGGTAGTCACCAGAAATGGTTTTCACTTCACAGGTGTGCCCTGTCAGGTTTAATAAGTGGGATTTCTTGCCTTATAAATGGGGATGGGACCATCAGTTGTGTTGTGCAGAAGTCTGGTGGATACACAGCTGACAGTCCTACTGAATGGACTGTTAGGTGCTTTTTTCGTGCCATAATAAAAATTCTAAGTAAAGAAAAATGAGTGGCAATCATTACTTTAAGAAATAAAGGTCAGTCAGTCCGAAAAATTGTGAAAACCTTGACAGTGTCCCCAAGTGCAGTGGCAAAAATTATCAAACGCTACAAAGAAACTGGCTCACATGAGGACCGCCCCAGGAAAGGAAGACCAAGAGTCACCTCTGCTGCGGAGGATAAGTTTATCCGAGTCACCAGCCTCAGAAATCGCAGGTTAACAGCAGCTCATATTAGAGACCAGGTCAATGCCACACAGAGTTCTAGCAGCAGACACATCTCTAGAACAACTGTTAAGAAGAGACTTTGTGCAGCAGGCCTTCATGATAAAATAGCTGCTAGGAAACCACTGCTAAGGACAGGCAACAAGCAGAAGAGACTTGTTTGGGCTAAAGAACACAAGGAATGGACATTACACCAGTGGAAATCTGTGCTTTGGTCTGATGAGTCCAAATTTGAGATCTTTGGATCCAACCACCGTGTCTTTGTAGAAAAGGTGAACGGATGGACTCTACATGCCTGTTTCCCACCGTGAAGCATGGAGGAGGTGTGATGGTGTGGGGGTGCTTTGCTGGTGACACTGTTGGGGATTTATTCAAAATTAAAGGCATACTGAACCAGCATGGCTACCACGGCATTTTGCAGCGACATGCTATTCCATCCGGTTTGCGTTTAGTTGGACCATCATTTATTTTTCAATAGGACAATGACCACAAACACATCTCCAGGCTGTGTAAGGGCTATTTGACTAAGAAGGAGAGTGATGGGGTGCTACGCTAGATGACCTGGCCTCCACAGTCACCAGACCTGAACCCAATCGAGATGGTTTGAGGTGAGCTGGGGATGCAGAGTGAAGGCAAAAGGGCCAACAAGTGCTAAGCATCTCTGGGAACTCCTTCAAGACTGTTGGAAGACCATTTCCAGTGACTACCTCTTGAAGCTCATCAAGAGAATGCCAAGAGTGTGCAAAGTAGTAATGAAAGCAAAAGGTGGCTACTTTGAAGAACCTAGAATATAAGACATATTTTCAGTTGTTTCACACTTGTTTGTTAAATATTGAATTCCACATGTGTTAATTTATAGTTTTGATGCCTTCAATGTGAATCTACAATTTTCAGAGTCATGAAAATAAAGAAAACTCTTTGAATGAGAAGGTGTGTCCAAACTTTTTGTCTGTACTGTACGTACCAGGGCTGCACCTATGGTTACACCATGTGAAGCCCCTTGTTAGCACAGCCTTCTCTCCTGACAGTACAGGAATCCTGGACCAGAAAACAACTCCAAATGGAGAGACATGTGCCACGTCTATCACCACCCTGTATGTAAATACACTGTTCGTTTTCTGGATGTCCAGGCCCAGAGGTGCATGCGTAAAATAACAAGAATATGAACATGGTGTTGTGTAAATCTGCTGTGTAAGGCTGCAGGTATAAACCCAGAACATCCAAACCACTGCAGTCTCTTACCCATACCTTTGCCTGATAAGAGTCCTGTCCTGATGTTTTGTTGTTGTTTTTGCAATGTCTACACTACCACTTCTTCCCTTTTGAGACACAGAAGTGACACACCCACACCAAGAACTGGGGTGACTCGTTACCGGGCCACGGTTTTGCTCCTGGGATGCGGCGGTGGCAAGGTTCCGTGACCCCCGGCGGTGTCGTTCAGAAAATAGGGAGGGAATGATGACAGTTTATTCGTGATGCCACCTTTGGTATGTGGCAAGTTAGGTGCCGCCGCTGCGGGGTGGGGCATCTGGGGCAGATGGTGCAGCTCTCCACAGGGAGAGTTGGGCCCCAGGGCGGATGGGGGTGGTAGTAGGCGATGGCTGGGGTTGCAGGGCGGGAGGCACAGGTGAATAACGGAGTGACACAGAGATGCAGTCTCAAGCTTTTTACTCACTGTAGCAGCTTCCAGGGTAACACAACATGCCAGTGATCGCCTTTGGAGTGCTCGGGTTTCACTGTGATGGGCTCCAGTCGATTCCAGGTAGTTTGGAGGTGGATTCTGGTGCACCTTTCTTATGTGTACCTTCCCTGGTCATCTTCCTGCGTTTGCTTCGCCCTCCTGCCTTGCGCCCTAACACCCAGAGCCCTGAGCCGGTGCCCGCGGACCCTTTTGTGTGGCGTGAAGCTCTATCCCTTGGTTCTTTGGGGTCACTTTCCAGCGAACTCGTGTGCAGATGTGGCCTTGGTGCTTGCAGTCACCTCAGCCTCTGGTTTTACTAGCGGAGTTCGTAGGTTCTTTTCCTCTAGCCTAGGGACCAGTCCCCGATCTGCGGCGAAATCCTTCCACCCAAAGATTGTATGTGGAACAAGGCCACGGGAGGATGTTGCACTTCCCGCGGTCTCTAGGACCCCTTCTGTCTTGCAGCTTGGTCGAGCTGCGCCAGCTGCAGACCACAGGTCTTTCCTCCTACACTGCTCCTTCCAACTTCTCCCTTTCTCCACACTCCACTACTGTGTGTTCCCACTCTTATGACTCCAGCCCCCGGCCTGGCTTCGGGTTAACATGCCCTTGCCATGTCTCATGAGGTTTTGCTAAGTGAGAGTGTTGTATTTTGTGTGAACCTGAGGATGACCTCCTTCATACACAGGATGGGGCACCACACCTCTGAATGAGGTGCAGCACCTCTGTGGAGACTGAAGCCTAAGGGGCACTACAAAAGCAAAACATTTTTTTCATACCATTAAAAACATTGAGTTTTTCCAAAACAGACGACCCCTGTAGCTAAATTGCCCTTTTCTCAGTTCTGGTATAATTGCCCTGATGGCTCTGCATTTGGCATTCAGTTTCCATTCTGCAGTTTGACACAGTGGCTGCCTTCAGTACATAAAACTGCATTACGTTTCAGATGCAATCTTCAGATTTTCCTCTTTAAGAGTGTCCCTCCCAATCGTTACTGCTCTAGTATTAGCACATCTTCTATCCTGTCACTTATTTCCTCTTTTAGTTACAAGTGAAAAGGTTTTGGTACCGTGTTAGCCAGTTGAAAAATTATTGAATGTTCTCAGTGAGAGGAACAAAATTATAATCTTGTGATACCTTTTAATGGCTAACAAAAACAATAAATAAAGTGATGTTACAAAGCAAGCTTTCGAGACATCTCAGTTCCCTTCATCAGGCATGGTATGACAAAATATCTGAAGAAACACAAATATATGCACAAACAGAGCAGAGGGATGGCATAATAAAAGACATTTAAATAAACACTGAGCTTAGAAAGTGAATCCTTAATTAGCTTTGATTAGTGGTGAGAGTTTTATTGTCCCAATATCCATGTAGGATCAGAGGTCTGGTCAGTCTCTGGAATAGACTCCTCAGATTTTGTAATGGGTCATAAATCCTCCTGACAGGATGAGTCCTGTGTCCACAGAGTTAAACATTTTAATGAATCTGGGAATACAAATTCATTAAAATGTTTAACTCTGTGGACACAGGACTCATCCTGTCAGGAGGATTTATGACCCATTACAAAATCTGAGGAGTCTATTCCAGAGACTGACCAGACCTCTGATCCTACATGGATATTGGGACAATAAAACTCTCACACCACTAATCAAAGCTAATTAAGGATTCACTTTCTAAGCTGAGTGTTTGTTTATTTAAATGTCTTTTATTATGCCATCCCTCTGCTCTGTGTGTGCATATATTTGTGTTTCTTCAGATATTTGTCATACCATGCCTGATGAAGGGACCTGAGATGTCTCGAAAGCTTGCTTTGTAACATCACTTACCTTTTAATGGCTAACTAAAATAAAGTAATCACAAGATTATAATTTTATTTCCTCTTAACGGGCAATCTTCCTTATTTTACCGTTTTCTCTGCTCTCACTGCAATGCTTTGTTCTCTGCTTGCTCTGAAAATCCGTGTACAGCCCCTTCCACCTCCCGGCTTCTGTTTCTAAGGGTTCGCTAACATCCAAGCATAAGAAATCGGTCTGATCCAGCCACACAAATTGGAAAATTGAAATCTGTTTGTTTGTTTTTTTCTCGCCTAACATTGGTATGCCATCCTCATGCAATGCATTTTTTTTTCTTAGCAACTGTTAACCCTTTACCACCTGTCAATTTTTCGCTTTCATTTATTACTCCTCTTCGTCCAAGAGCCATACATTTTTATTTTTCTGTTAACATATTTTTGAATTAAACTGTTCATTTTGCCATATAGTGTACTGGAGAACAGGAAATAAGTTCAAAGTGCAGCGAAATTGCAAAAAAAAAAAAAAAAAAAAAAAAAGGGCAATTCCACAATTGTTTTTGGTTTTTTTTTGTTTTTTTTTACCGTGTTCACTATATGGTAAACCTAATTTGACGGTATGATTCTCCCGATCTGTACAAGTCCATACTGTAGATACTAAAATGTACAATTTTTATTTAATTGGTGAAAAAAATTCAGAAGTTAAAAACAAAAATAATTTGCTTATGGCGTAATTTTTCGATACCTGTAACGTTTTTTCTTTTTTCGGGATCTGTGGCTTATTTTTTTGTGCCATAAGCTGATGTTTTACTGGTACCATTTTTGTGTTCAAGTGATGTTTTGATCTCCTCTTATTGCATATTATTGCAATGGAACATAATTCTGGTGGTTTTAATTTTTTTTTGTTTACACTGTTTACTGTTAGGATTAATTTTTTTTTATATATTGATGGCTCGGACATTTCTGAACTCATTGATGCCAAATATGTGTTTTTATTTAATTGTTATATTTTCAGT
This sequence comes from Anomaloglossus baeobatrachus, assembly GCF_048569485.1. NCBI lineage: Eukaryota > Metazoa > Chordata > Amphibia > Anura > Aromobatidae > Anomaloglossus > Anomaloglossus baeobatrachus. Next base: position 455,515,601 of record NC_134356.1, read on the forward strand.
GGGGCGAAAGGGGGGGTGATTTGAAAATTTGTGGTTTCTTTTTATTTTTTCATATATTTTTTAAAACTTTTTTCACTTTTTATTGTATTTGCTAGTCTCCTTAGGGGACTTGAAGTTGTGATCATCCGATCACTTGTGCTATACAGAGCAGTGGATCAACACTTCTCTGTACAGCATAATGTAGAGCTAGAGACCCTGATTCCAGCGATGTTTCACTTACTGAGCTGTCTGCTGTCATTTTGATAAAATCAATGTTTTCTCTGCTGCAGATATAGCAGTTATACAGCGCTCATGAATATGCTGGACTACCTGGCAGCACACCAAGTAGTTCTGTAATGATAATCTACTGTTGATTAATCAGTGATTTTGTCAAAACTTTACTAAGGCCTAAAACACACTTCCGCAAAAAAAAGTACGTGTCTTACGGTCCGTTTTTCGGGTCCGTGTTCCGTTTTTTTGGGGCGTTTCTCCGGTACGTATGGCATCCGTGTGATGGCGTATGCGAGCCGTGTGTACGTGTAAAATGTCCGTGTTTGTGTGTAAAATGCCCGTGTATGTGTACGTGGAATGTCCGTGTGGAATGTCCGTTTGTGTGTTGCACAATGTCGTTGATACATGTCGGCTGACAGCAGACAGAGTTGCGCGATGAGAATGAACTCTGGTGAACTTCACCCGACTTCATTGTCATGCCGCGGCTCTGTCTGTGTGCCGCGTACTGATTAGCGGTCACCTGTGAAGGATTCACCAGTGACCGCTAATCCCCCGAGTGACTGAAGTTAGCAGCCCTCTCTCATACTTACCGCTCCCCGATCACCAGCGCGGCGAGGAACAGCTGTGCAGAGAATACGCGGCAATAATTACTTTGAATATGCCGGCCGCTCATTAATCAATCTCGTATTCCCTGCTTTCCCCACCCACCGGCGCCTATGATTGGTTGCAGTCAGACACGTCCCCCACGCTGAGTGACAGCTGTCTCACTGCACCCAATCACAGCAGCCGGTGGGCGTGTCTATACTGTGCAGTAAAATAAATAATTAAAAAAAACGGCGTGCGGTCCCCCCCAATTTTAATACCAGCCAGAGAAAGCCATACGGCTGAAGGCTGGTATTCTCAGGATGGGGAGCTCCACGTTATGGGGAACCCCCCAGCCTAACAATATCAGTCAGCAGCCGCCCAGAATTGTCGCATACATTATATGCGACAGTTCTGGGACTGTACCCGGCTCTTCCCGATTTGCCCTGGTGCGTTGGCAAATCGAAGTAATAAGGAGTTTTTGGCAGCCCATAGCTGCCAATAAGTCCTAGATTAATCATGTCAGGTGTCTCCCGGAGATACCTTCCATGATTAATCTGTAAGTGACAGTAAATAAACACACACACACCCGAAAAAATCCTTTATTAGAAATAAAAAACACAAACATATACCCTGGTTCACCACTTTAATATGCCCGAAAAAGCCCTCCATGTCCGGCGTAATCCAGGATGGTCCAGCGTCGCTTCCAGCTCTGCTGCATGGAGGTGACCGGAGCTGAAGAAGACACCGCCGCTCCAGTCAGCTCCACGCAGCTAATGAAGGCAATAGCGCGATCAGCTGAGCTGTCACTGAGGTTACTCGCGGCCAACGCTGAATACAGCTGATCGCGCTATTGCCTTCATTAGCTGCGTGGAGCTGTCTGGAGTGGCGGTGTCTTCTGCAGCTCCGGTCACCTCCATGCAGCAGAGCTGGAAGCGACGCTGGACCATCCTGGATTACGCCGGACATGGAGGGCTTTTTCGGGCTTATTAAAGTGGTGAACCAGGGTATATGTTTGTGTTTTTTATTTCTAATAAAGGATTTTTTCGGGTGTGTGTGTGTTTATTTACTCTCACTTACAGATTAATCATGGAAGGTATCTCGAGGAGACGCCTGACATGATTAATCTAGGACTTATTGGCAGCTATGGGCTGCCAAAAACTCCTTATTACCCCAATTTGCCAACGCACCAGGGCAAATCGGGAAGAGCCGGGTACAGTCCCAGAACTGTCGCATATAATGTATGCGGCAATTCTGGGCGGCTGCTGACTGATATTGTTAGGCTGGGGGGCTCCCCATAACGTGGAGCTCCCCATCCTGAGAATACCAGCCTTCAGCCGTATGGCTTTATCTGGCTGTCATTAAAATGGGGGGGGGACCGCACGCCGTTTTTTTTTAATTATTTATTTATTTATTTTACTGCACAGTATAGACACGCCCACCGGCTGCTGTGATTGGGTGCAGTGAGACAGCTGTCACTCAGCGTGGGGGGCGTGTCTGACTGCAACCAATCATAGGCGCCGGTGGGTGGGGAAAGCAGGGAATACGAGATTGATTAATGAGTGGCCGGCATTTTCAAAGTAATTGTTGCCGCGTATTCTCTGCACAGCTGTTCCTCACCGCGGTGGTGATCGGGGAGCGGTATGAGCCGGGGGAAGAAAAAAACCGAGCGCCAATGTAAGTATGACTGAGAACAGCAGAAAAAAAGGTAAGTATACTGAATTTAATTTAAAAAAAAAAAATAAATAAGATCGCTAGTGTAAAAACGCACACGCACGAAACGTGCTGAACACGGACATACTCTGTGTGCGGTCCGTGCAGGCATGGACCCATAGACTTTAGCGGGTCCGTGCCTGCGTGATGCCGGCCAAAAACGGACATGTTGTCCGTGTAGAAAAGCGCACACACGTACTTATCACACGGACACACGTTCCGTGTGATTTTACGTGTGTGTGCCATCTACCATAGAACAACATGGGTCTCCGTGTGTACGTGTCTCCGGTACGTGCAAATACGTACCGCACACGTACAAATTAAACGGATGTGTGTTGCGGGTCTAAGGCCAGTAAGTGACACACCAGTGGAATCAGGATCTTTGCCCCTACATTATGCTGCTCTCAGATTAGGTGGCAAAAACCTGGTAACAGATTCTCTTTAACATTGTTGCAAGTGTGACGCCCCTGACTCTATCAGGGTGTCACAGGGAACTGCACCCCTTTCTCTTATGGTGCAGAACTCATCCTCCATGGTTCTGGATTCCTACACACTGGTATTGCTTCCATCAGCACTCAAATCCTAACCACACCTCACACCACACCCTGTCAGGTACACCAGTGGGTGGGCTAGCTGGAAAAGGGCTACCTGCCTAGGGGTCAGGCAGACTGGTGGGAAGGATTTTAGTCAGTTCAGTAGTAGCCCTCAGAGAGTGAGGAGCTGAGGGAGTTGTAGCTCCCTGTGTGACCTTATTTGGGTCGCAGACGGTGGTCTGGGACCAGAGGAGTCGGAGACCCGGTCGCAGGGTATTGGGAAAAGGGTGTACTGACTTAGTTTTGGAGAACGGTCGGCACCGGAAAGCCCAGTAACCGGACCGCTACCGAGCACAGCGGGGTACAGGACCCTAGATCAGGTAGTAGCTTCACGCAACCTGATAATTCACCTGTGGAGGATAGTCTCTTTATGAACTTTCCCCAAGAGTTCAGAGATCAAAGGCACCAACACAGCGAGGGGGAGAGGGCTTTCCAGCTTATGCAGCCTACAGAAATCCCAAGTGTCAGCCATCGAGAGCACAGTTCCACTATATCACTATAGGGAGCGGGACCTTGACAGCTTCAGGCCGAAGAGTCACTTAGGAAAATCTACAAAATTGTGCATGGAGGCAGGCTCCGGACCACTAAGCAGTACTAGTGGGGACGGACACCCGGACGGGCTCCCCAGAGTGGCAGCGGCACCCAGAGACTTGGTTTACTTCTGTGTCAGAGTCTGCTTAATGGTTGCACCAACGTCTACACAACCTGAGTGAGTACACTGCACACCCTGCGTCCTGCCTGCCCGCATAGCCTGCAGTGCACAACGCTATCCGCCACCTATCTCCAGAGTCCCGGGGTCTCCCCTACCCGTGGATGGATCACCATCTGGCTGCCCCACTCCATCTTCCCGGGTACTCCCATCGGCAGCGGCGGTACTCCCCTTACCACGAACCACGGGTGGCATCACAAACTCTCCCTTGTAAATAACCCCCCTTTACATTTGAAGTGGCTGCAAGCCCCCAGGTCAAGAGACCCTCGAGCCACAGTAACCCCAGATCCGAGCAGTCCGCAGGGGCGGCACACAAGTGCAGTTTGTTTTTCTATTGGATCGAACTCGGCATATTTATATGCAGATGTGAGCAAACCCAATTACTGAAGAACAGAAGGGGAGAGCACAGAATGATGTTAGAACCAGAAGCCGGAGCGCTGATGGATTTGTAACATTTTTGCGAATGCACACAGATATATAAGTGACTTATATTTATATATATATATATATATATATATATATATATATATATATATATATATATATATATGTATATGGGAACCAACTATATTCAACCCTAGATTTGAGACTCTTTTAGGGGCTTTCTGTCTGAACCCCTGAAGAACATGATTCCAACAGATCCCCCACCAGTCACTACAGATGAAGTCACTTTGTGCTCTGTCTGGCCTCTGTTCTTGCAGTGCTCGTGTTTTTAGGCAGACACAAAAGAGAGGTCTACCACAATTTTGTGTCCACCTGATACAAATCGGACCATGCCAGAAGAGAGGCCAGACTATCAGTTGGTTGCCTGATCAGGGGCTCCAGTTCTTGTTTTTTGGGACTTCGGATGTAAGCCACTGATGGAGGACGGAGCATAGGGTCAAACATAACATGAATAGAGCCTTATAGATTCTCAACAGTGGCAAGATGGCTATACACTTAGGCTGTGAATACCTCAGTATCAATCCATGGATGTGCATGTGTACATGATCTCACATAGGTCAAGCTCTCTGATCTTGGTTTAAAAAAGTGATAAAATTGCATTAAATCCTTTGTTCGAGCTCCATGTGAAGAGCAGTTAACCATATACCGAGGTTTCAGACATTATCCTGTCAATTGTTCTTTGGTTTTGTTAGTTTTATTGCAGTAAACTTACTGCTACATATGTATTTATGTAGACGTTGTTTTCTTGGTGCACTTCCAGCTTAGGAAGCATTTTCCCTTTAATAATACCTCGAGTAAAATCATGCTGTGTTCAGCATCCCGATATGCTATTTATATCCATAAGGAAGGCAGATATGAGGTTCCCACGCTGTGCAGGGCACTTGTTCAGCCTGTTTGTTGCTGCGGATGTTTTCTTGGGTATACAGTGCTGTTTTTAGTAGGATTCTCATGGGAAAGTTGATATATTCATGCCATACAAAGGTAGAAATGCTGACATTAGCTGTATACATTTGTTGATGAATTCTCCTGGTAGTAATTTATTATACTTTATGAAATAATGCAAGAAACACATTTATTAATACTGCTTCACACAACTGATAGCTGGAAAGCACAATACAGTAGTGAACGTGCTCCTTTCCATGCTTGTTCTTGTCAGTTACGTATTAATCATCCCTTTACAGTCCCTACATAGAGAAGACAAGCATTCTGCTCTTATTTGATCAATTTTAATAATTATGATACATTTTTCATTTATAAGTTTAGATACCAGAAAGAATATACGTTGGGATTTCTCCCTATCTCCCATCCTACATGTTATATCACGATTCATCCCTTAAAGACCGAACAATTTTTTGCTTTTGCGCTTTTGTTTTCCGCTGCCCTTCTTCCAAGACCTGAAACTTTTTATTTTACCGCTAACAACGCCAAGTGAGGGCTTGTTTTTTTGAGGAACTAATGGTATGTTTGAAAACCACCATCTGTTTTATCATACGATTTACTGGAAAATGTGAAAAAAGTTCCAAGTGAAATGAAATTACAAAAAAAAGCCAATTGCACAATAGTTTTTTGGGTTTTGTTTTCTCAGTGTTCATTCTGCTGTAAAAATGACCTAGAAATATGATTGTCCATGTGAGTACAATAACAACTATACCACACTTGCTTTTTTTTTATTTGTTTATTTTTATTATTAAAGTGGGACACAGTCTCTGCGGTTTCAAGGTTTCTTTACTCAGTCCCGATTGCCACTCCCAGAGTACCGGTCTCCACCGTGCTGGGCCGCAATCGATCCCGAGCAATTCGAGGTCACCACTGGTGTTCCCACTGTGAGTCCTTTCTGGTCGGGGTCCCTCCTATCCCAGTGTAGGTGGAATGTGGAATGGGCTGCGGGTGTTTCCTGCACTCTCCGCAGACCCTGTAATCCCGTGTAGCTGTAGAGAACCCAGGCTGAGCTACCTGCTCCAAGCCGCGGGTCCTATGGCGCTCCCAGAAGTTTGCGGTAAAAGACGATTGGACCGAGGTCCCAACTGTGTCCCTCACCCCAAGCTGTGCCCGGGATTGACTGACTAAGGGGCACTTTGCACACTACAACATCGCAAGCCGATGCTTGCGATGCCGAGCGCGATAGTCCCCGCCCCCCGTTGCAGCTGCGATATCATGGTGATAGCTGGCATAGCGAACATTATCGCTACGCCATCTTCACATGCACTCACCTGCCCTGCGACGTCGATCTGGCCGGCGACCCGCCTCCTTATTAAGGGGGCGGGTCGTGCGGCGTCATAGCGACGTCACACGGCAGGCGGCCAATAGAAGCGGAGGGGCGGAGATGAGCGGGACGTAAACATCCCGCCCACCTCCTTCCTTCCGCATAGCTGGCGTGAGCCACAGGACGCAGGTAAGAGATGTTCCTCGCTCCTGCGGGTTCACACACAGCGATGTGTGCTGCCGCTGGAACGAGGAAGAACATCGTAACATCGGTCATTTCCAAATTATGGAAATGACCAACGCTACACCGATGATACGATTACGACGATTTTATGCTCGTTAATCGTATCAAAAAGGCTTTACACACTACGATATCGTCTGCGACGCCGGATGTGCGTCACTTTCAATTTGACCCCACTGACATCGCACCTGCGATGTCGTAGTGTGCAAAGTGCCCCTTAGTGTGTAGATGCTCCTTTCCTTTTTCCCAAGTGGTGCCCGCCCCACAGGTAGTTGTCCTAGTGACCGGGAAAGTCCCATGCTTCATGATGGCCACCCCCCTATCTACCCCAGGCCATCCCCCCCAGTGGGGAAGCACCTAACTGTGTGTGGTTTGTGAATGTGAGAAACACTAGCAATTAACCTCTCCTTACCCGGGATGAATACCGCACCTTAAGTGAGGTGCAGTACCCTGTGGCGACTGAAGCCTCAGGGGCGTCACATAGCCACACAGTAAATCGCAGCACTTCGGGGCTGCAATAAAACAGAATTAGACCACCGCAATTTTTGTTATATCAGGAACATGCCCTTTATATAAGGCATCATCACATTAAACATTTCAAACAGATACCGGTTAGCAAGATGATCTAGTGGAACAAGAAAAACAAACATCAACATAAACAGTTATTCTTGCTTGGCTGCTGGTGGTTCCAGAGGGCTGGTCCCAGCCCCCTGGCTCTGAATACTCAAAGGACATCCTTGAGCAAAATGTCCAGCCTGTTTACAACAGCGACAAATCGGTATTAGAATGTCTATAGTGTCAGGAGCAGGTTTCTCCTCAGGAGCAGCTCTAGCGCAATCCTTCAGTAAAACACTCTGCAAAGGCTTGATCACAATTACCTCAGTCTTTCTTACATCGCAGGGCTCCAGGGGCTTATATTGCCAACGCTGGACTCCCCAAGGATCCGGGTGGGCCATCGGGGACATGGAAGAGTCCTGGTCAGGGGGGCATGCTTTTGCCAAATCAGAGTCCGTCACCGCCGACACTTCGCAGAGATGCTTCCTCTGAGCACTGCGGTGCCCACTCCTCTCCAAAAGTGCAAGGCTGCGAGTCCAGCATCTCTGATGTCACAGGTGCGGTGTCTGGATCATCCTGGTCCTCTATCTTAATCGACAAGGTCTTTCCTTCCAGTCATGCCTGGTTAGCAGCACTCGCCTCTAAAAGTGGGGCCTCTGTTTGCGCGCTTTTCAGGATGCCGCCCTCAATAGCACGCCTCCTTTGTTTCCTGCGCGGAATGATTGACGGCAACTGTCTTTTTCAAAGATACAGTTTAACACAATTCTGTAAGGTGCACAGTACCCGATTAGCCGATTAGCCTGGGCACGTTATCCTGTTCGTGACGCAAAGCTGTAGCACCCACGGGGCAAAGAGTTAAATATACTCGTCGCGGAGCTGGTGATGACGGGTCTGGGATGTCACAGGTGGGCCTGCCCGGCTTCATGGTCCCGAGGCATACAATAAAAGAGAAGGATGATGGGGATAGGGATGAAAGTTTGTCTTGTGACGCCACATGCGGTGTGCGGCCAGGGATTAGCCTCAGCTGCTGTTGCTGTCCTCTGGGGCGAATGGTTGTAGCAGCAAAGATGGTTCTGCTCCCCACAGGTGGAGCGGGCCTCGGGGAGGATGATGAGAGGAGTAGTGGCCGCTGTCGCTGAAGTACGGGGAGTCGACAAGGACTGGTGGACACAGTCTCTGCGGTTTCAGGTTTCTTTACTTATAGTCCCGGTTGCCACTCCCGGAGTACCAATCTCTGCCGTGCTGGGCCCCAGTCGATCCCGAGCAATTTGAGGTCACCACTGGTGTTCCCACTGTGAGTCCTTTCTGGTCGGGGTCCCTCCGATCCCAGTGTAGGTGGAATGTGGAACGGGCTGCGGATGTTTCCTGCACTCTCCACAGACCCTGGAATCCCATGTAGCTGTAGGGAACCCAGGCTGAGCTACCTGCTCCAAGTCGCGGGTCCTATGGCGCTCACAGAAGTGTGAGGTAAAAGACGATTGGACCAAGGTCCCAACTGTGTCCCTCACCCCAAGCTGTGCCCGGGGTTGACTGACTAAGTGTGTAGATGCTCCTTCCCTTTTCCCCAAGTGGTGTCCGCCCCACAGGTGGTTGTCATAGTGACCGGGAAAGTCCCATGCTTCGTGATGGCCACCCCCCTATCTACCCCAGGCCATACCCCGGTGAGGAAGCACCTGTGTGTGGTTTGGAAATGTGAGAAACACCAGCGATTGCAGTACCCTGTGGCGACTGAAACCTCAGGGGCGCCACAATTACCCTGCACAACTAGAAAATAATACAAAAAGATAAAATCTGTGAATGGTCCAAAAAACAGCTGATAGCAGAGTTCAGAGTTAACTTGGTAAAGTACCTGGATATGGTGGAAAGAAGAGACTATTACTGCCTACCAACAAATTCCTGAGGAGGCAGATGGTCAAAAACTCCCAAGGCATTGAAAGAGATATGCAGCAAGATTTGGTGGCAGCAGGCACTGAGGTCTCATTTTGCACAATTAGGCCCAACTAAGTATTAAAGGTCCCCATGCGCGATCTTGAAGACTCCTCTATTGACCTAAAGCACAAGTCTTGCTTGGCACTGCTTAGTACTTGATTGTGCATCAGAGTGCTCGAGGGGTTTGATATGAGATCGAGTATCCTGGTACTCGGGCACTATGCTCGAGTCCCCGCTCGACATGTTTCCCGTTTTTTTTAAAGCCACTAAACAGGCGGGGATTGCCTGCCAATCACGATAATGCTGTAGCCATGTTGACTATTGTCGTTACTGTGATTTGCCAGCCGCATTGCATCATCAGGTCTATATAAGACCTGGTGACGCCATGCTCTGTGCCCTATACCTGGAAATAGTGCAGGGAGAAGTTCTGCTGGAGAAGGGACAGTGTGTTATAGCATGACAGTACTAGCTGGTGCAGCAATATACCTACAGTCCTTTTCAGGGTTAATTATATAATATCACTGTTCACAGCTGCATTTAATGTAGTGCAAGCAGAGGCATGTAAGGTAGTGTAGTGCAAGCATGTAGTGTGAAGCATGTAAGCAGGGATTCTAGCCTTACAGACCTTGCTGCTGATACGTAAAATATCTGTTCTCTACTAATATTGCTCTTAGCTACATTTAGTGTATGGTAATCTGATGGAGAAGGGTTAGTGTATTAGAGGCATATAGGCAGGGATTCTAGCCTTACAGACCTTGCTGCTACTACCTTAAAAAAAATATTTTCTCTAATAATACCAATCTTATATGCATTTAGTGTAGGGCAACTGCTAAAGCAGGGATAGTGTATTTGAGGCATGTAAGCAGGGATTCTAGCCTTACAGACCTTGCTGCTATCTAAAAAACTATTCTCTAATAATTCTGCTCTTAGCTGCAATTAGTGTAGGGCAAGTTGATTGAGAAGGGATAGCGTATTAGAGGCCTGTAGATATGGATTCTAGTCTTACAGACCTTGCTGCTGCAATCTAAAACCCAAGTTCTTTTCAGGCCTACATCTATTCTTTTCCATATTAATACCACAACTTGCTGCATTCAGTGTAGGGATAGCTGCTAGAGGAAGGATCATTTTGGATTAGAGGCGTTTTGTTTGGTTATATTGCTTTACAATCCTATAGTTATACTGCTGCTGCAAACCTTACTGTGTTGGTCAGGGCATGGGTGATGTTTTGGGATACGTGCAGGTGTAAGGCAGACATGGCACACCAGGAAATATATTGGCAGCTGGGGCCAGAGTACTGCAGGACGGCCACCGCCATCAGGTTGCAAAATGCCTCCGAGTTCACAAACCTTAACCACAACATTTCCAGGGCAAGCAGTCTGGTTATCCAAGCACATTGCACCCTGTGTACTTTCTCAATCTCCACAAGGTCCACATGCAATGCTTCCTCTTTAATTGTGAGCAGCGAGCATTTGAGTAGACACAGAAGAGGGATGGTTATGTTGATTATGGTGTCACCATCTTGATTGATTCCTCAAAGTTTTGTCAGTTCAGTGAAGGACAGCTGTTGGCCGTCTAAAAACTATGAGTGAGGACTCGCTGTTAACCCTCTAAAAATTGAGTGAGGGCTGCCTGCTGGCCCCCTAAAAAGTATGAGTGAGGTCTCATGATGGCGCTGTAGATATGATGGAGAAGGAAGACAAGGAAAATAAAAAACATTGAACTGTATACATTTTTGGGGTGAAAGGGGCTGCATAATACACCAAAAAAACAAAACATTTAAATTGGCAATATGTTCTGCTGCTGTCATGTGCTGGGGTTGAAAATTCGGGGCAATCCAGGCCTTGTTCATTTTTAGAACAGTCAGCCTGTTAGCATTTTTATTTGACAGGTGGATGCGCCTATTAATTATTATGCTCCTGGTGCCACTAAAAACCCATGGAATCAAGTTAAGCAGGGAGGGAGCAGTGACGGTGGCCTGCGAGCCTCAAGTTTGCCTCAACTCCAAGTAAAAAAAGAAAAGGCCCAAATGCACCTCTTATGGGAATAAATGGGCAATGGACTTGTGGTTCATAAATTTTCATTGGCAAAGTTCTCCAAGGAGATTAAAAAAAGTTTGAAAATCCCTGCTTCAATCTATTTGAAGCCTTGGGGCTGCCTCATGCCCTGAGCCAGCACACCAGGAACCGCAGCCCACCTTAGCTGGAGCAAAATCATAGTCGGATATCTGAAGATCCTTGTTAGGCCACTTGTACGCTGAGCAGTGGCCCAAAAAGGTAGCCCAACTCTGAGTGGTGGCCAAGGAAGTCCCACTCCTTCAAAATCTAAATGTTTTCTGAGGCCCTACTCTACGTATATTTCAGGGTGTTTTGAAGTTCCTCCTTATAATTTTTGGAAGCCTTTGCCCATCGTGCATACACTTTAATACACTGTGTGCAGAATTATTAGGCAAATTAGTATTTTGATCACATGATACTTTTTATACATGTTGTCCTACTCCAAGCTGTATAGGCTTGAGAGCCAACTACCAATTAAGTAAATCAGGTGATGTGCATCTCTGTAATGAGGAGGGGTGTGGTGTAATGACAGCAACACCCTACATAAGGTGTGCTTAATTATTAGGCAACTTCCTTTCCATTGGCAAAATGGGTCAGAAGAGAGATTTGAGGGGCTCTGAAAAGTCCAAAATTGTGAGATGTCTTGCAGAGGGATGCAGCAGTCTTGAAATTGCCAAACGTTTGAAGCGTGATCACCAAACAATCAAGTGTTTCATGGCAAATAGCCAACTGGGTTGCAAGAAGCATGTTGGGCAAAAAAGGTGCAAAATAACTGTCCATAAATTGAGGAAAATCAAGCGTGAAGCTGCCAAGATGCCATTGCCACCAGTTTGGCCATATTTCAGAGCTGCAACGTTACTGGAGTATCACAAAGCACAAGGTGTGCCATACTCAGGGACATGGCCAAGGTAAGGAAGACTGAAAAACGACCACCTTTGAACAAGAAACATAAGATATAATGTCAAGACTGGGCCAAGAAATATCTTAAGGCTGATTTTTCAAAGGTTTATGGACTGATGAAATGAGAGTGACTCTTGATGGGCCAGATGGATGGGCCAGAGGCTGGATCAGTAAAGGGCAGAGAGCTCCACTCCGACTCAGACGCCAGCAAGGTTTTAGGTGGGGTACTGGTATGGGCTGGTATTATCAAAGATGAACTTGTGGGACCTTTTTGGGTTGAGGATGGAGTGAAGCTCAACTCCCAGATCTACTGCCAGTTTCTGGAAGACAACTTCTTCAAGCAGTGGTACAGGAAGAAGTCGGTATCGTTCAAGAAAAACATGATTTTCATGCAGGACAATGCTCCATCGCATGCTTCCAACTACTCCACAGCGTGGCTGGCCAATAAAGGTCTAAAAGATGAAAAAATAATAACATGGCCCCCTTGTTCACCTGAGAAGAAATGTGAGATCTACAGGTAGGGAAAACAGTACACCTCTTGGAACAGTGTCTGGGATGCTGTGGTGGCTGCTGCATGCAATGTTGATCGTAAACAGATCAAGCAACTGACAGAATCTATGGATGGTAGGCTGTTGAGTGTCATCATAAATAAAGGTGGCTATATTGGTCACTAATTTTTGGGGGTTTTGTTTCTGCATGTCAGAAATGTTTATTTCTAAATTTTGTGCAGTTATATTGGTTTACCTGGTGAAAATAAACAAGTGAGATGGAAATATATTTGGTTTTTACTACGTTGCCTAACAAACAGATATCCTTCTAAGATAGCCAAATCTAAAAAAAAACCCACTCCAACTTCCAAAAATATTAAGTTTTGATATTTATGAGTCTTTTGGGTTGATTGAGAACAAAATACAACTTGCCTAATAATTCTGCACACGGTGTAGTGTAGAAGTCCCACTCCTTCCAAATGCCAAATGGGGAAAAATGTTTTCTGAGGCCATCTTCTACATGTATTCCAGGGTGTATTGCAATCTCTTCTTTAAATTTTTTATACGTCTTGCACTTTGTGTATAGGCTTCACCAGTCTAAGGTGGGCTTTGCACACTACGACATCGCAGGTGCGATATCGGTGGGGTCAAATCGAAAGTGACGCACATCCGGCGTCGCAGTCAATATCGTAGTGTGTAAATCCTTTTTGATACGATTAACGAGCGCAAAAGCGTCGTTATCGTATCATCGGTGTAGGGTCCGACATTTCCATTATTTGGCAGCAGCAACAGGTACGATGTTGTTCCTCGTCCTGCAGCAGAACACATCGCTGTGTGAGAAGCCGCAGGAGCGAGGAACATCTCCTACCTGCATCACCGCGTCTCACGCCGGCTCTGCGGAAGGAGGGGGGCGGGATGTTTACATCTTGCTCATCTCCGCCCCTCCACTTCTATTGGCCGCCTGCCGTGTGACGTCGCTATGACGCCGCACGACCCGCCCCCTTAATAAGGAGGCGGATCGCCGGCCAGAGCGATGTCGCAGGGCAGGTGAGTGCATGTGAAGCTGGCGTAGCGATAATGTTTGCTACGGCAGCAATCACAAGATATCGCACCTGCGACGGGGGCGGGGACTATCGCTGCAGCGTCGGTAACACATTGTTATAGATGTCGCAGCGTGCAAAGCCCGCCTAAGTGTCCCACTACTTACAAATGGAAAAAAAAATTCAGAAACCTCATGTACATGATTCCTTTTTTTTCCTGACTGAAATGGAAAAATGCTGCTTTTTCGAAAGAAGGTGCATGTCAATGCTTTCAGCATTTTTGCAGCATTTTTTTCCACCATTGAAAGCAATGAAAGCACAAAGCGCTCTGTTTGAACATAGCATAAGGGGTGGAGGAGGCGTTTTTTCTCTTTAGTTAAATTTGCCTTATTTAGAAGTCATTATATAGGAAAGAATGTTTCCTAACATTTCTTCCTGTAAAATCGGTGTTCCAGTGGGTACGAAAAGTATTCAGACCCCTTTATTTTTTTTTCTCTTTGTTTCATTGCAGCCATTTGGTAAATTCAAAAAAGTTCATTTTTTTCTCAGTAATGTACACACCACAGAAAAAAAACAGAAATGTAGAATTTTTTGCAAATTTATTAAACAAAAGAAAAACTGAAATATCACATGATCATAAGTATTCAGACCCTTTGGTCAGTATGAATAGAAGCACCCTTTTGAGCTAATACAGCCATGAGTCGTCTTGGGAATGATGCAACAAGTTTTTCACACCTGGATTTGGGGATCATCTGCCATTCTTCCTTGCTGATCCTCTACAGTTCCGTCAGGTTGAATGGTGAACATTGGTGTACAGTCATTTTCAGGTCTCTGCAGAGATGCTCAATTGGGTTTAGGTCAGGGCTCTGGTTGGGCCAGTGAAGAATGGTCACATAGTTGTTCTGAAGCAACTCCTTTGTTTTAGCTGTGTACTTAGGATCATTGTCTTGTTGGAAGGTGAACCTTCCGCTAAGTCTGAGGTTTTCTTCCAGGATATCTCTGTACTTGGCCGCATTCATCTTTCCTTCAATTGCAACCAGTCCCTGCAGCAGAAAAACACCACCATAGCATGATGCTGCACCACCATATCTTACTATTGGGATTGTATTGGGCAGGTGATGAGCAGTGCCTGGTTTTCTCCACACATAACACTTAGAATTATCTACAAAAAGTTCTATCTTCGTCTCATCAGACCAGAGAATCTTATTTATAATAGTCTTGGAGTCCTGTGTTTTTTTGCAAACTCTATGCGGGCTTTCATATGTCTTGCAGAGAGGCGTCCGTCAGGCCACTCTGCCATAAAAGCCAGACTGGTGGAGGGCTACACTGATAGTTGACTTTGTGGAACTTCCTACCATCCCCATACTGCATCTCTGTAGCTCAGCCACAGTGATCTTGGGGTTCTTCTTTACCTCTCTAACCAAGGTTCTTCTCCCATGATTGCTCAGTTTGGCTGGATGGCGAGGTCTAGGAAGGGTTCTGGTGGTCCCAAACTTCTTCCATTTAAGGATTATGGAGGCCACTGTGTTCTTAGGAACCTTTAGTACTTCAGAAATTATTTTGTAACCTTGGCCAGATCTGTGCCTTGCCACAATTCTGTCTCTGAGCTCCTTGGGCAGTTCCTTTGACCTCATGATTCTCATTTGGTCTGACATGAACTGTGAGCTGTGGGGTCTTATATAGACAGATGTGTGCCTTTCCAAATTAAGTCCTATCGGTTTAATAAACCCAGCTGGACCCCAATGAAGGAGTAGAACCATCTCAAGGAGAATCACAAGGAAATAGACAGCATGTGACTTAAATATGAGTGTCTGTGTAAAGGATCTGAATACATCTAACCATGTGCTATTTCAAGTTTTTTTTGTTTAATAAATTTGCAAAAATTTCTACATTTCTGTCTTTTTTTCTATCAAGATGGGGTGCAGAGTGTATATTAATGAAAAAAAGGAACTTTTTGAATTTACCAAATGGCTGCAATGAAACAAAGAGTAAAAAATTTAAAGGGGTCTGAATACTTTACGTACCCACTGTATCTTAAGTTTGAAATGTTTTATTGTCAGTCTGTAAAAGTGGAGTAATACTCTAACAACATTGTTCTCAACAGCGACCTAGGAGTCAGGTATTTGTCAAGGCGTCTCCCTATGATGTTCCCATTCCATTTTAGTGGTGTTTCCATCCATTTTAGTGATTTTTAGACCTCCCAGGGGGTGGGTCTGCCAGAAAAATATTTGAGTTTCTCATAGACTTCCATTATGCTTGTTACTTCAGACAAGCACTCGAGAATTATAAATTGCTTGATTCGAGTTTCGAGCACTTAAGTGCTTACCCATCACTAAAAAGTACAAGAAAAGTTTTCTGCAACATGCTCAAAGCCATATCAAGAAGCCACAGATTTACTTACCGGGTTAGTAATAGAGGTGTATGATAGACGCCTCACCATTAGTAACCCTGGGCTTAATGCCAGCTGTCAATTCACAGCTGACATCAACCCCAAAGGTATTAGGCTATGTGCGCACGTGTGCGTATTGCATGCAGTTACGCTGCATGCTTGCATGCAGTTATGGATGCGGCTGCTGCCCAAAGCGTGCGTTCTAAGAAGTGACATGTCACTTCTTTCGTGCACTTTGCATGCTGTCTATAGGGAGAGGCAGCATGCAGAGCGCACGAATTCTGCAGGCACCAGGCGCTTCAGAACGGAGCTTTTCAGCTGCGCTCTGAAGCGGACCTTTTGTGTGCAGTGCAGAGCGCACACGTGCGCACATAGCCTTACCCCGATTGCCGCAGCACCAGGGCAATTGGTAAGAGCCAGGCAAAGTGCAAGAATCGATGCATCTAATGGACGCGCCACTCCTGGGGCAGCTGTGGGCTGCTTTTTTTAGCCTGGGATTTTGCAAATAACTATGGATCTTCCCAGCCTGATAACACCAGCCGCCAGTTATCTGCTTTACCTTTGTTGGTTAGCAAAAATAGGCGGGACCCCACGCCATTTTTTAAAATTAATTAAATAAATAATTTTTAAAAAAGGCATCGAGTCCCCTCTTTTTTTGATAAGCAGCCAAGGGAAAGCAGATAGCTGAGGGTTGCAGGCAGCAGCTGTCTGCTTTACCTGCTGTGGTCATCAAAAATAGGGGGTCTCCAAGTTATTTATTCTTTATCCACATTTGTTTGCAGGATAATTGCCGCCATTTTGCTTCCTTTTAAAGATCTCTAGCCCTTAATACGACTATTTTACAGATAATTTACAGCACTAAAGGTCAGGTCTCCATTGACGTATATGGAATTCGGGGCCCAGGGTCAAGTTCAGATCAACTCCGAGTCCTAAACCAAACTCTTAACTAAAATCCGGCCGTCCTGGTGAACCTGAACTTCCATGGCTCCATTCATCCCTAGTACAAGTAGTAGTAGTGTACAAGTGCATTTCAGTAATTCAATACAAAAAGGGAAACACATATATTATATAGTCATTACAAATGGAGTGATGTATTCCAAGTGTTTGTTTCTGTTAATGTTGATGGTTATGGCTTACAGCCAATGAAAACCCAAAAGTCATTATCTCAAAAAATTAGAATATTATATAAGATCAACTGAAAAAATGATTTTAAAGTCAGAAATGTTGGTGCCTACTGAAAAGTCTGTACAGTAAATGCACTCAATACTTGGTCGGGGCTTGTTTTGCATGAATTACTGCATGAGTGCAGCGTGGTATGGAGGTGATAAGCCTGTGGTACTGCTGAGGTGTTATGGAAGCCCAGGTTGCTTTGATAGCAGCCGTCAGCTCGTCTACATTGGAGGGTCTGGTGTCTCTCATCTTCCTCTTGACAATACCCCATAGAGTATCTATGGGGTTTAGGTCAGGCGAGGTTGCTGGCCAATCAAGCACAGTGATACTGTGGTTATTAAACCATGTATTTGTCCTTTTGGCAGTGTGGACAGATGCTAAGTCCTGCTGGAAAATGAAATCTCCAAAAAGTTTGTTGGCAGAGAAGCATGAAGTGCTGTAAAATTTCCTAGTAGATGGCTGCGCTGACTTTGGTCTTGATAAAACACAGTAGACCTACACCAGCTGATGACATGGCTCCCCAAACCATCACTGATTGTGTAAACTTCACACTAGACCGGTAACACAAAGTAAGATACATATCTTCACACACAATGTGCTGAGATCCCAACGCCCCTTTCACCTATTGCTTTGACAAGGCAATATCATGCACACCAATATCCATTCGAAGATGGGTAGGCTTGGGCCAAATAATGCACCTGGCATGCTTGTCTCTTTCTCTGCCCATGACTGATTCTATACCCACAACTGCTGTGTAAATAAGCCTTTGTCCTGGGTTGTAATGGTCCCATGACTCTTAAGGCCCCGATACATGCAATGACATCGCTAACGAGATATCACTGGGGTCACGGAATTCGTGATGCACATCCGGCAGCGTCGTTGCGTGTGACACCTACGAGCGACCGCTAACGATCCGAGAAACGGCAAAAAATCGTTGATTGTTGATACGTCGTTCCTTTCCCAAATATCGTTGCTCATTTTGGGCGCAGGTTGTTCATCGTTCCTGAGGCAGCTCACATCGCTATGTGTGACACCCCGGGAACGACGAACAACAGCGTTCCTGCGTCCTCTGGCAACAAGGTGGGAGTGACATTCATGCGGCTGCTCTCCGCCCCTCCGCTTCTATTGGTGGCCTGCTGTGTAATGTCGCTGTGACGCCGCAGGAACCGCCCCCTTAAAAAAGAGTTTGCCGGCCACAGCGACGTTGTTAGGAAGGTACAGTGCCTACAAGTAGTATTCAACCCCCTGCAGATTTAGCAGGTTTGATAAGATGCAAATAAGTTAGAGCCTGCAAGCTTCAAACAAGAGCAGGATTTATTAACAGATGCCTAAATCTTACAAACCAACAAGTTATGTTGCTCAGTTAAATTTTAATAAATTTTCAACATAAAAGTGTGGGTCAATTATTATTCAACCCCTAGGTTTAATATTTTGTGGAATAACCCTTGTTTGCAATTACAGCTAATAATCGTCTTTTATAAGACCTGATCAGGCCGGCACAGGTCTCTGGAGTTATCTTGGCCCACTCCTCCATGCAGATCTTCTCCAAGTTATCTAGGTTCTTTGGGTGTCTCATGTGGACTTTAATCTTGAGCTCCTTCCACAAGTTTTCAATTGGGTTAAGGTCAGGAGCCTGACTAGGCCACTGCAAAACCTTGATTTTTTCCCTCTTGAACCAGTCCTTGGTTTTCTTGGCTGTGTGCTTTGGGTCGTTGTCTTGTTGGAAGATGAAATGACGACCCATCTTAAGATCCTTGATGGAGGAGTGGAGGTTCTTGGCCAAAATCTCCAGGTAGGCCGTGCTATCCATCTTCCCATGGATGCGGACCAGATGGCCAGGCCCCTTGGCTGAGAAACAGCCCCACAGCATGATGCTGCCACCACCATGCTTGACTGTAGGGATGGTATTTGTGGGGTCGTATGCAGTGCCATCCAGTCTCCAAACGTCACGTGTGTGGTTGGCACCAAAGATCTCAATCTTGGTCTCATCAGACCAGAGAACCTTGAACCAGTCTGTCTCAGAGTCCTCCAAGTGATCATGAGCAAACTGTAGACGAGCCTTGACATGACGCTTTGAAAGTAAAGGTACCTTACGGGCTCGTCTGGAACGGAGACCATTGCGGTGGAGTACGTTACTTATGGTATTGACTGAAACCAATGTCCCCACTGCCATGAGATCTTCCCGGAGCTCCTTCCTTGTTGTCCTTGGGTTAGCCTTGACTCTTCGGACAAGCCTGGCCTCGGCACGGGTGGAAACTTTCAAAGGCTGTCCAGGCCGTGGAAGGCTAACAGTAGTTCCATAAGCCTTCCACTTCCGGATGATGCTCCCAACAGTGGAGACAGGTAGGCCCAACTCCTTGGAAAGGGTTTTGTACCCCTTGCCAGCCTTGTGACCCTCCATGATCTTGTCTCTGATGGCCTTGGAATGCTCCTTTGTCTTTCCCATGTTGACCAAGTATGAGTGCTGTTCACAAGTTTGGGGAGGGTCTTAATTAGTCAGAAAAGGCTGGAAAAAGAGATAATTAATCCAAACATGTGAAGCTCATTGTTCGTTGTGCCTGAAATACTTCTTAATACTTTAGGGGAACCAAACCGAATTCTGGTGGTTTGAGGGGTTGAATAATAAATGACCCTCTGAATAAACTTTTCATAGTTAAATAGTTACATAGTTACTTAGGTTGAAAAAAGACCTAGGTCCATCTAGTTCAACCTTCCTCCACCAGTTCTACATTTAGTCACTAAGTCATTTATAACCAACAATGTTATGTGTACTGAGGAAATCATCCAGCCCTTTTTTAAAAGCTGTTATAGTATCTGCCATTACTACCTCTTGTGGTAGTGTATTCCACAGTCTGACCGCTCTAACTGTAAAGAACCCTTTTCTATTTAGGTGTCGGAATCGCTTTTCTTCCACTCGCAGTGAGTGCCCCCTGGTCCTTAGTATTGTCTTTGGAAGAAATAAGTCATGTGCCAGTCCTTTATATTGACCACACATGTATTTATACATATAAATGAGATCTCCTCTGAGACGTCTTTTTTCTAAGCTAAACATATCTAACTTTTTCAACCTGTCATCATATGGGAGGCCTTCCATTCCTTGTAATAGTCTAGTTGCCCGCCTTTGAACTGACTCTAACTTCTGAATGTCCTTTTTAAAATGTGGAGCCCAAAACTGGATCCCGTATTCCAGATGTGGCCTTACAAGTGATTTATAGAGGGGTAACAATACGTTGGGATCACGGGATCTAATCTCTCTTTTTATACACCCTAAAATCCTGTTTGCTTTAGCAGCTGCTGCTTGACATTGAGTGCTGCTGCTCAGCTTATTTGTAATGAGAATACCCAAGTCCTTCTCCTGTTCTGTAGTCCCGAGTTTACTTCCATTTAATGTATACGCAGCTATAGGATTACTCCATCCTAGGTGCATTACTTTACATTTATCAACATTAAATCTCATTTGCCAAGTATCTGCCCATTCTGACATCTTATCCAGATCTTTTTGTAATATTGTACTATCCAGGTCAGTTTTTAATATCCTACATAGTTTGGTGTCATCGGCAAAGACTGACACTGTACTATCAATCCCATCCACAAGGTCATTAATAAAGAGAGTAAAAAGAATCGGTCCAAGCACAGATCCCTGCGGCACCCCACTGCTGACTATAGCCCATTTAGAGAATGTACCATTTCTGACTATTCTTTGTTTCCTATCTTTTAGCCAATTCCTTACCCAGTTGCATATTGTGTCCCCTAGTCCTTGCTTCTGGAGCTTTAGTATAAGGCTATTATGTGGTACAGTATCAGATGCCTTTGCAAAGTCCAAATAAATCACATCAGCTGCATTACCAATATCCAGGTTTTCACTTACCCCCTCATAGAACCCCAACAGGTTGGTTAGACACGACTTATCTTTCATGAATCCATGCTGTTTGTCAGTTATCATATTATTTTCTGCAATATATTTTTGCATGTCATCCCTTAAAATGCCCTCAAAAACTTTGCATACTACTGATGTCAGGCTTACTGGACGGTAGTTGCCTGGATCTACCCTCTTACCTTTCTTAAATATTGGTACCACATCAGCAATCCTCCAATCCTGAGGCACCAACCCTGTTACAAGTGAGTCTAAAAAGATGAGATACAGTGGTCTGTCGATTACGGAGCTCAATTCCCTCAATATTCGTGGATGAATGCCATCTGGCCCTGGGGATTTGTCAATGTTTAGTTTACTCAGACGTAGGCGTACTTCATCTTGTGTTAAATTAATTATATCGGGTGGTGGACTTTGATTTTTCACTTGTTGAATGATCCCTGGTACAGTCAGTTCCTTGGTGAATACAGATGAGAAATGCCTATTTAATATCTCAGTCTTTTGTTTGTCCTCTATAACTAACTTGTTATTATATTTTAAATGGCCGATACTATCCTTTGTTTTCCTTTTGGCATTAATGTATTTATAAAAGATTTTGGGAATTATTTTAATGTCATTGGCGATTTTTGTTTCAGTAGCTAATTTTGCTTGTTTGATTTCTTTTTTACATTTCCTATTGATATCTTTATACTCCTGCAATGCTATTTCTGTATTCTCAGCCTTTAAGATTTTAAATGCCCTTTGTTTTTGTTTTATTATACTTTGTACAGTCTTATTTATCCATAGTGGTTTCTTTTTATTCCTGGACATTTTATTACCAGAGGGTATACGTTTTTTACAGGACTCTAGTAGTATATCCTTAAACTTACCCCATTTATGTTCGGTATCCCCAGTTACCATGACTTTGTCCCAATCTACACATTTAAGCTCTTCCCTTAATTTGTTGAAATCAGCTTTCCTAAAATTCCAGGTTTTAGCATTCCCCCTTTGAAATGTTCTATTGAATATTACGTTCAAGCTTACCATATTATGATCGCTGGTGCCCAAGTGCTCCCGGACCTGTAGATCTGAAATTGTATCCGGTCTATTTGACAGGACCAGATCTAGCAAATTATCTCCCCTGGTCGGTTCACCTACCATCTGAGAGAGGAAATGGTCTTGAATGGTAGATAAGAACTTACAGCTTTTAGCAGAACCAGAAGATTCTATGTCCCACTGTATGTCTGGATAGTTGAAATCCCCCATAATAAGAACCCGATTATTATTATTAGCTGCCTTTTCAATTTGTTCCAGCATTTCACCCTCTATTTGTTCAGGTATGTTAGGAGGCTTATAGCAAACTCCAATTAGCATTTTTCCATTATTCCCCTCCCCATGTACATTTACCCATACTGACTCTACATTGTTGCTGTTCCCCTCAATGTCATCATACAACACAGGTTTTAGGTTAGATTTGATAAATATACACACCCCACAACCTTTTTGGCCTTTCCTGTCCTTCCTAAATGTACTATAACCCTGTATGTTTGTCACCCAGTCATGGCTTTCATCCAGCCAGGTTTCCGTAATGCCCACCACATCATAATCCATGGGTGACATAAGAGTCTCCAATTCATTCATTTTGTTTGCAAGACTTCTTGCATTTGCCAGTAGACATTTAATCCTAGTAACACCTTTATTACTCCTAGCCTCCCTACATTCCTTGTTTGTCCCATCCCCCCCTAATCCTTCATTGACCCCTACCGTTTCCCTGTCTCTATCTGCTCTATCTATCCCCTTATTTTTTATCCGTCTCCCTGTCTCTATCTGCTCTATCTATCCCCTTATTTTTTCACAATTTAAAAAAAAAAAAGAAAAAAAAAAAGAAATAACATTCTTTTTTGCTGCAGTGCATTTCACACTTCCAGGCTGATCTACAGTCCAAATGTCACAATGCCAAGTTAATTCCGAATGTGTAAACCTGCTAAATCTGCAGGGGGTTGAATACTACTTGTAGGCACTGTATGTGCGTGTGACGCATACTAGCAATATTGTGCGCCACGGGCAGCGATTTGCTCGTGACGCACGCACAACGGGGGCGGGTGCGATCGCTAGCGACATCGCAGCGTGTAAAGTGGCCTTAAGTGCCTAGGGGCTACTACCCCAGATCACTATCACTACTGGTACATAGGAAAACTATATTACTATAACACATTACAACTTTTTTCTATGAAAAATAATTTGTCACCTGTCATTTCTCTAGCACAGGATGTAAATTAAAAGCACTCATCTGAAGCTTTTTGTCTACTTTTCAGTAATTGTGCTAAAGTCTGTGAATACTACTACTGTTATTTCAGACAAGTTATCACATCACTGTATTAATTCTCATAGCCATTCATATATTGACTCCAGGCAGCGCGAATATTCTTCTTCTTATTATTATTATTATTATTTATTATTATAGCACCATCAATTCCATGGCGCTTTACATGTGAAACGGGTATACATAATAGGGACAAGTACAATAATCATAAACAATACAAGACACAGACAGGTACAGGAGGACAGAGGTCCCTGCCCGCGAGGGCTCACAGTCTACAAGAATATCATATAGTTCCCATGTGAAGCCCAACATAGTCCCTTGTTACTAAGTTCACCTATATAAGCACATTGCCTATCAGATGACAGACTCTTGAAAGTCAAGTTGCCCTTTTAACACGCTGTCTTGAGTCTAGTCTTACACCCTAAGTAAACATGACACTTAATGCCAGGCCATACTTTTTAAATGTGCCCACAAATTTGTTTTAGAAACAAAAATATTAAATGTAGGAAATGTTTGCCCTAAATACTGTCTAAAAATTTACACTTAAAGAGAATCTGTCACAGAGTTTTTGCCAAATATTTTTCGAGCAGCATAATGTAGACACAGAGACCCTGATTCCAGCAATGTGTCACTTACTGGACTGCTTGTGATGCATTTGATAAAATCAGGACTAGTAAACCTGCTGCTATGTAGTCCTCCATATTCATAACCCCGCACCTTTCTGTCTATGCATTTTGTACGCAGAAAGCTGTCAATCAGTGGAGTAGGCAGGGTTATACAGAGCTCAGCATTCAGAGAACTGTTAGATCTGCAACAGATGAAAAAGTGATTTTATCAAAATAACAGGAAACAGCCCAATACATGACACATTTCTGGAATCAGTGTCTCTGCCTCTAAATTATGCTGCTCTCAGATAAGGTAGCAAAAACCTGGAGAGAGGTTCTCTTTAATGCTTCTTGACATGAATAAATTCAGTTTCCATATAATGGGGTTTACACGTCTTATGTAATTAAAGCATAGAAAAGTTCACATTTCTTGTACGCTTCGTCTTTTTTTTTAATTTGGTGAGTTCTTTTAGCTCAGTTTTTTTTCCAATTTAAAGTTTTAGTGATTTTAAGAAGGGAATAAAAACACAGGACAGTTAACAACTTATCAGAGGGATGCTATATAAAGAGCCCTTACGACACATCAAAGCAGCGGGCTCAGCAACAGTGCATGTATAATTACATAAATACATGGTTAACATGTTAAACCAAGAATAATAGAAGATAAAGGAGAAGACATAGAAGACAAGCAAGGACATGATTCAGAGAAGAGAAAGAAAGTGTCAGTGAAAAGAAAGGAGGGGAAAGGGACCTGCTGGCCGGGTCTGGTATGTCGTCCATTGGACTGTAAACTAAAAGAAGGGAATATATGGCTTCTGTAGATAATACATGCCAAGGGTTCAATTATCCAGGAGATTATTGTAGTGCAAGGAACTTTGGACCAGAGAGGAATGATTCCCAATGGAACCACTTAGTGGCTATCTCCGTAGTCTGTCCTCGTGACTGGGCCATCACTATGTCCATGCGGTGTATCACGTTCACCTCCAGCACCCATTCCTCTAGGGTTGGGGGGGGGCAGGTACACACTTTGTCTTTTAATTCCTCACCATTTTCAAGATTTCTCCTATATGTAGAAAAAAGTATTTACTCCAGATGTTGTAAAATGTTATAGTCCTGGTACTAACTAGGAAGCAATCCTCTGCAAGCTAAATACGGCATTTTTGGTAGGTTGCTATACTGTATTAGTGTATATACAATGTTTGTTAAATGCACCAATTTGGCATCTAGACTTTATATCTTACAGATAGTCGCTTAAACTGGTTACATTTGTAGCAGACAGTTTCTTTTTGGATACAAGTAAGATTTTTTACTGACAAGAAGTGATCTGGAAACAGATGGGGAATCTGGTAATAAGTGTTCAGTTTTGGGTCGCCAACCGTCCATAAAATTATGGACAGTCTGTAAAAACCCAGTGGTTTTCTCATCATCATCTGTGATTTTTTTAAAGATTTTCTTTCAAGGTGTGTACTGCGCATGTGCTAAAGAGTCTGCCATGTGTAGTACTAATGGCACCTTACCGAACGAAGAATGACTTTGTCACGAGGAGACAAGGTCCTCCAATCACCGCCGAGTGCGCCAGGACTGCATTTGAATCTTCTGCCTTCAGTCTAGGATGCTGTCCGTAATGTTGTGTTTCTGTCTTCTGGCTCCTATTTGTGGCTCATACACAGCACCACTGTATATACAGATCCACTTTATTTCATGTAATAAAGTATGCCTGTATATGCTATATGTACAGTATTACCTTGAGTTGAGAGCTGTAGCTCTGTATCTTTTTTGATCCATGATGGAAGCAGAAATGTGAGGTACAGGTCTAAAGGGAACCTGTCAGGTGCAATATGCACCCAGAACCACGAGCAGTTCTGGGTGCATACTGCTAATCCCTGCCTAACTGTCCCTGTATACTCTAGTATAGATAAAGGGACGCTGGTTATGCTGCATTGAATGGCATGTTAGTATACCCCTGTTGGCGTGCTAACATGCTAGCAGGGCGGCTAGTCGGAGGATATAATGCCCTTGGGACTAGTCCCCTCGCTCATTAGCATAAGATAAAAGATTTTTAGAAATATTTTTTCTAAAGATCTCTTTATCTATGCTAGTGTATACAGGGACGGTTAGGCAGGGATTAGCAATATGCATCCAGAACTGCTCGTGGTTCTGGGTGTATATTCCACCTGACAGGTTCCCTTTAATTATACTCCCCCTCCCTGTGATCCCCGCCAACACAGTGCAACATCTTCCTCTTATGTGGTTAGTTGATCAGAGCGTGCGAGCGGTTAGCTGATTAGCGTATGTGCGCAGCGCTCTCACATGCTGATCAGTTGACTGCATGAGAGGATTTTGTGTAGAGGGGAAACAGAGGAAGGGTGCGTATGATAAGTGAGCAGCTAATGGAGACAGCTGATCAGGTGTCTTCATAACAAGAGGACACCGTGCAGGCGGGGATCGCAGGGAGGGTGAGTATAATAGATTTTTTATGTGTGCTCCGTGATGGGGGACATGTACCAGGATGGAGGGCAATATACCAGGATGGAGGATCATAAATAACAGGATGGGGGGCCATGTACCAGCATGGGGGTCGAGAAATACCAGGATGGAGGGCATGTACAGTTATGGGGGGGCCATGTACCAGGATGGGCTTCATGTACCAGGATGGGGGATCCTATATACCAGGATGAGGTATCATTACTACCAGGATGTGGTATCTTATATACTAGGATGGGGGTCATGTACCAGGATGGGGGGGATCATAAATACCAGGATGTGGGTCATATACTAGGATGGGGGATAATATATACCAGGATGGGGCCATGTACCAGGATGGGCTTCATATATACCAGGATGGAGGCTATTTACCAGGTTGGGGCATCATATATATACAGTACCAAGATGGGGTCATATACCAGGATGAGGGGCTATAAGTAGAGTCTGGAACAGATTAATAGCATTTCAATTCATTTTGATTGGGAAATTTAATTTGACATAAAAGCAAATTAAGTTAAGAGCTCGGTCACAAAACAAATTAAACTCATATGTCAAGATATTACTGTATTTAGTGGGGATCTGTGTGTATAGTATAGTCATGTGCATACATTATATTCAGCCTGCAGCTTGTATCCTCTATTGTATATATACTGCGAAGAGCCTGGGTCCCATATATTATATACAGTTTATGCAGCCAGAATCCTGGGTCCTCTATATTTAATATAAATTGAATCCTGGGTCCTCTATATTTAATATAAATGCATCCTGCGTCCTCTATATTATATATATGCAGCCTGGGCCCTCTATGTGACATATATACAACCTGCAGCCTGTTTCCTATATATATATATATATATATGCAGCCAGCAGTCTGTGTCCACTATATTATATACAGTATATACAGCCAGTAGCCTGGGTCCTCTATATTATATATAGATACAGTATATATATATATATATATATATATATATATATCGCCAATAGCGCGGGTTCCCTATAATATACAGTTAGGTCCAGAAATATTTGGACAGTGACACAAGTTTTGTTATTTTAGCTGTTTACAAAAACATGTTCAGAAATACAATTATATATATAATATGGGCTGAAAGTGCACACTCCCAGCTGCAATAGGAGCGTTTTCACATCCAAATCGGAGAAAGGGTTTAGGAATCATAGCTCTGTAATGCATAGCCTCCTCTTTTTCAAGGGACCAGTATACAGTATATATATATATATATAGATATATATATATATATATATCGCCAATAGCGCGGGTTCCCTATAATATACAGTTAGGTCCAGAAATATTTGGACAGTGACACAAGTTTTGTTATTTTAGCTGTTTACAAAAACATGTTCAGAAATACAATTATATATATAATATGGGCTGAAAGTGCACACTCCCAGCTGCAATAGGAGCGTTTTCACATCCAAATCGGAGAAAGGGTTTAGGAATCATAGCTCTGTAATGCATAGCCTCCTCTTTTTCAAGGGACCAAAAGTAATTGGACAAGGGACTCTAAGGGCTGCAATTAACTCTGAAGGCGTCTCCCTCGTTAACCTGTAATCAATGAAGTAGTTAAAAGGTCTGGGGTTGATTACAGGTGTGTGGTTTTGCATTTGGAAGCTGTTGCTGTGACCAGACAACATGCGGTCTAAGAAACTCTCAATTGAGATGAAGCAGAACATCCTGAGGCTGAAAAAAAAGAAAAAATCCATCAGAGAGATAGCAGACATGCTTGGAGTAGCAAAATCAACAGTCGGGTACATGATGAGAAAAAAGGAATTGACTGGTGAGCTTAGGAACTCAAAAAGGCCTGGGCATCCACAGATGACAACAGTGGTGGATGATCGCCGCATACTTTCTTTGGTGAAGAATAACCCGTTCTCAACATCAACTGAAGTCCAGAACACTCTCAGTGAAGTAGGTGTATCTGTCTCTAAGTCAACAGTAAAGAGAAGACTCCATGAAAGTAAATACAAAGGGTTCACATCTAGATGCAAACCATTCATCAATTCCAAAAATAGACAGGCCAGGTTAAATTTGCTGAAAAACACCTCATGAAGCCAGCTCAGTTCTGGAAAAGTATTCTATGGACAGATGAGACAAAGATCAACCTGTACCAGAATGATGGGAAGAAAAAAGTTTGGAGAAGAAAGGGAACGGCACATGATCCAAGGCACACCACATCCTCTGTAAAACATGGTGGAGGCAACGTGATGGCATGGGCATGCATGGCTTTCAATGGCACTGGGTCACTTGTGTTTATTGATGACATAACAGCAGACAAGAGTAGCCGGATGAATTCTGCAGTATACCGGGATATACTTTCAGCCCAGATTCAGCCAAATGCCGCAAAGTTGATCGGACGGCGCTTCATAGTACAGATGGACAATGACCCCAAGCATACAGCCAAAGCTACCCAGGAGTTCATGAGTGCAAAAAAGTGGAACCTTCTGCAATGGCCAAGTCAATCACCAGATCTTAACCCAATTGAGCATGCATTTCACTTGCTCAAATCCAGACTTAAGACGGAAAGACCCACAAACAAGCAAGACCTGAAGGCTGCGGCTGTAAAGGCCTGGCAAAGCATTAAGAAGGAGGAAACCGAGCGTTTGGTGATGTCCATGGGTTCCAGACTTAAGGCAGTGATTGCCTCCAAAGGATTCGCAACCCAATATTGAAAATAAAAATATTTTGTTTGGGTTTGGTTTATTTGTCCAATTACTTTTGACCTCCTAAAATGTGGAGTGTTTGTAAAGAAATGTGTACAATTCCTACAATTTCTATCAGATATTTTTGTTCAAACCTTCAAATTAAACGTTACAATCTGCACTTGAATTCTGTTGTCGAGATTTCATTTCAAATCCAATGTGGTGGCATGCAGAGCCCAACTCGCGAAAATTGTGTCACTGTCCAAATATTTCTGGACCTAACTGTATATTTGCAGCAAGCATTCTGTATCACATATTATATATATATGCAGCCAGCAGCCTGGGTCCCCTGTTTTATATACAGTGAGGAAAATAAGTATTTGATACACTGCTGGTTTTCAGGTTTTCCCACTTACAAAGAACAGAGGGGTCTGTAATGTTTATTGTAGGTACACCTCAACAGTGACACGCAAAATAAATAAAAAAAATCCAGAAATTCACATTTTATGATTTTTAAATAATTAATCTGCATTTTATTGCATGAAATAAGTATTTGACACAATAGAAAAACAGACAGCAACAAAAGGGCAGCAGTCTTTATCTGCCCAGGCCACAGGTTCAATTGCACTAACAGGATGTAGCCAAACCCCTTAATAAAGATGGAGAGTGGGGCGTTATTAAGGGGCAGGACAAATATCCTCTAAATATTTAGGACCGTTTGTGAATTTTGGTCCAGTTGTCCAGGATAGTAGGTTGTCAACCTTGGTTCAGTTACCTTGCAGCATGAAACATTATGCTGTATGCCTGTATTAACATAACGGTAAGAAAAACGCTACACGTTTTACAAATCTAATGGAACTGCATGCACAGGCTGAAACAAAACATCTTCAAAATATAGAGCACCACAGGGCTCAGATCTTTTCCCAATGCTGATTGTAATCTACATGCTACCATTAGGCAAAGTAATCCAGAACCATAGTCTGGCATATTACTGCAAATGACCCATCTACAGCTATAAATGCCTGCTTAGCCAACTTCAAGAATGGATGAATGCCAGCTGTCTAACACTGAATCCAGACAAAACTGAAGTCCTTTTGGTCAGGGGTCAGTGATCAAACAGCAAAATGGTAACCTGCAACTCGAACACCTACACCCAGGTAAATATAATGTTTCAAAGCTTTCACCAGGCACACAATTTGGATGTAGTAATTGATGGAAATCAAATATCTGCCATTATTAAAGCGGACGTTTGGTCATCTAATATTGAGAACCTATCTTATTCCCACCTGTCCTGATATTTATATGTCATTAATATCAGATTGGTGGGGTTCTAGTTCCCGGCACCCCGACGATGGCTGCTGAATGTTAACATTGCATAGAATTAAACAGTACAGCTCCATGGTAACTGATAACTAGTGATTGATGGGTGTGCAGGATGTTGGTCCCCCACCAATCTGATATCAATGGCCTACCCTAAAGATAAGTTATTAATATTATAACTGTGGGCAACCTTTTTAAGTCACCATTTTTCCACTAAAGGAACATTACCAAAATTAACCATCTCATTTTACCAGAGGAGCTATCAACACTATTGTATGCATTTAACACCTCACTAAGGTAAAGCCATATGTGGTGGCCTCCCAGAAAAACGAATACATTGCCTGCAATTAGGCCAAAACGCTGCAGATCGGTTAATAACTAATCAACCTCGACATTCTCCAATACTGCACTGGCTGCCTTAAGATATAGAATAACTTTTAAAATTTGTCTGGTGACTTTTAAAGACATGACCAACTCAGGTTCCAGCTTTTTGAATGAAGATGCTGTCCACGCGCTGGATCCAGCTTTAAATATTTTGAGGCAGAGCCTTCCATCATACAGCTGTCATGGCTCGGTTTGGGGATTTGGTCAGTTCCCGTCTGCTGGGCTATTGCCTTTTCTTTCCTGTCCAAATGCTGATGGTTCCAATTGTCTTTGTTCTCCTTTCTTGGTTTTCTTGGTTCGCTTCTCTCCAGGTGATTCTCATTTTCCCATTTTGGTCTACCCTGTCACATTCTTGGTTGGATTTTATATGTACACCTTTCACTGCACTTCCTTGCTGGCTATATCTGTAGGTGGACTTGTGTTTGGGAGTTCCAACCCTTCAGCTTAGGGGTTTACTTTTTTGTGTAAACACCAGTCTACTTCCTGCAGGGAGTCGTTTTTTTTTCCTTCTCGGCACATATTCTTTTTACCTCTTCTAGGTTTCTGGGAGGTTTTTTTTTTTTTTTTCCAAAACGTTTTTTATTGATTTTTCAAATTTGTAAAAACATGACAAGTATCATTGCAAAAGAAGAACATTCGTCTGACAAAATGTGACATAGAGGTGGGTGATACCCCAATTTGGAGTTCCATGTTGCTGTTCGATTTAAGATAGTATACAGTAACATTAAACCAAAACATAGGTAATGAAATATAATATAACATATGCAATACAATTCGTTAAATCTCTGTGTCGTCCCTGAATGATTTCAATTTTGCTAGCGTGTCTTGGTATTCCCAACCGTCTCGTCTCCCCCTCCCGCCAGAGCCCCCTCCTAGGTGATTCTCAGTTTACCCAGGCTGTCCTGGATATCGCTCAGGATATACCACTCCGAGTGAACAAAAGGTGCCATCAGGTTAATTATTTCTCCCTGTGTGAATTGGCTTTCAATAAAATGTCTCCATCTCACAAAAAACTTGGCTGTCAACCCATCTTTATCCCTCTCCGCTTCTAGTTTTTCCCACTTCAGAAGGTTGTGTAGTTCGCCCACAACCTCCTTTATGGATGGGCCCTCCCTTTGAATCCAGTGTTTTAAGATGCAACGCTTAGCTATCAAGGCTATGTCATGCATTATTGCGTATTTCCTCTTTTCCTGCGTGCTCGGTCCTCCTCCTACTCCTCCCTCAAAGGAGTGGAAAATCCACACCATTAAGTCTAGTTTGCTGAAAATTCCCCATGTTGACTGGGCAAATAGTCTGACTTGGTTCCAGAACCTAGCGATTGTCTCACATTCCCATAGCCCATGCAGCATATCCGTTTTTTCTTTTTGACACTTAGGACACCACCTATCCCTACCTGGTATGTTGAAACCTATAATGGCCCTATGTAGAATTCTGAATTGAGTGTCTCTCCATCTCTCATTGGTAATGTGTTTCCGCACTTGTACCCATCCTCTCAGTATATCATCCACCACTTCTTCCCTTCCCAATTGTTTCCCCCACGCTTTTAAAGTCCGACTATCCTCCCGAGAGATAAGCACCCCCCTTAGCGATCGATAAATTTTAGAGACATTTATACTTGTTACATCACATTCCAGTAACTCATCAATCGAACTTCTGTTCAGCTCTCTTCCAACCACACCCAGGTCTCCTATTATTCCATGTTTCAATTGTTCATACTGGATGACATGTGAGCTATTAAGGTTGTACTTATCCAACACTTCCCGACCTGTCATCCACCTCCTGTCCTCCACATTCATAACATCTATCATTCTCCTGACTCCCCTCTCTTTCCATCTAGTAAATAGCTTGTTTTCTCGTCCCAGGGGAAAATTTGGGAATGCCCAGGGGTTCAAGTACTTGGACACTTTCCATGAGAGCCCCAGTTTTTTCCTTACCGACTTCCATGTTAGCATGGTGTCTCGGAATATAATTGAGTTCCTTATGTGCCCTTCAACCCTGGATAGTGGGGAGTGCAGAATGGACGTCAGATCCCACGGTGACGCATATTTAGTTTCCATCGCATGATCTGAGTGCCTACTCGTTCCTCTCACCCAATCAATTACATGCCTCATGATACATACAAGATTATACCCTTGGACATCTGGAAAGTTTAGACCTCCCTCCTCTGCTGACTTCATCAGCGTACGCAGCTTTATTCTGGGTTTCCTTCCCCTCCACAGAAATTCTGTATACGCGGAGTTGAGCTTATTCACATCCTTTAGTTTTAGCAATAGCGGGATTGTCTGGAAGGGATACAGCAGCCTAGGAAAGCTCATCATTTTTATCAGGTGACATCTTGCCAGTAATGGAAGTGGCAGACCTTTCCATCCCTTTAATTGAACTATAATTTTCCTGATTAGCGGTCCATAATTCAAGTTATAGATTGTTTCCACCGATCTTCCTATATGCACTCCCAGGTATTTAATTGAAGATTGTGCTATAGGAATTCCACATAGACAGCCATCCCTTATTTGTCCCCCCATTGTCCCATGATGCCCCTTTAGGAACATGATCTCGCATTTTTTTTTGTTCAGTTTGAAACCGGAGAATGAGCCAAATTTTTCAATCAAGGCAAGAGTCTGTGGCAAATCCGCACCGGGGTCCCCCATATAAAGTATGATGTCATCAGCAAAAAGCGCTGTCTTTACTTCTGAACCCCTTATCTTGATTCCTTTAAAGCTATTTTGTCCCTGTAGTATTCTTGACAACGGCTCGATTGCCAGGTTGAATAAAAGAGGAGATAATGGGCAGCCCTGTCTTGTTCCCTTCATCAAAGGGAACACGTCTGATAGAAAGCCCGGAGTGTGAACCCTAGCTCCCGAGTTGGCATAAAGGTTTCTAATGTAAAGTCTCATCTTGCCTACAATCCCTATGGCCTCCATTACCCTGTCTAACCACCCCCAATTTACATTATCAAACGCTTTTTCTGCGTCAAGTGTAACTAGGGCAGGTCTAGCCCCTCCCTCAGTGAGACCCAGTCTAACCGCGTCTACCACTAGAATTGTCTTTCGGATATTGGTAACGGCATTTCTCCCCTTAATAAACCCCACCTGGTGATTCGTAATGATCCTAGGTAAGATCTCGGCCAGTCTATTAGCCATGATCTTGGACATAATTTTTAAATCCTGATTTATGAGCGATATAGGTCTATAACTAGAGGGATCATCCAGGTCCTTGGTTCCCTTGGGGAGTAATTTAATATATGCTATGTTGGAATTTTTGGGTATTTCCGCCCCTCCCAGGAAAGCATTAAAGACTGAGGTTAGATCCGGCGAGATCAGATCCTTCAGAGCCTTATAGAATTCACTATTGAAACCGTCAGGTCCCGGTGCCTTGTTGGTGTTAAGCTCCCCAATTGTTCTCGTCACCTCCTCTACTGTGATATCTGCGTTTAAGGCACTCAAATCTTCCTCCGTCAAGCTAGGCATTTGGGCTTGTCTTAGCCACTCTGCCTCATCAGTCATGTCGTTATTCCCTGACCCATATAGTTTTCTATAGTAATCTCCCAACAGTTTATTAATGTCCTTAGGATCCGTAGTCACCTCTCCCCCCTTTGTTTTCAGTTTAGAGATCACTGTCATCTTTCTGCTGCCCCTTGCCAGATTGGCCAACATCCTTCCCGCCTTGTTGCCAAACCTATGTAAGTCAACCTCCTTGTGCGACCAGAATAGTTGTTCCTTTTTTTTGGCCCATTCGTCAAATCCCTCTTTTGCCTCCAACCATCTGCCTTTTGTCATGGGAGATCTATTTGTCACATAATTTGTATATGCTACCCGTACTGCTTCACTATGGAAATTATAATTCTCATTGGTTTTCCGTTTGATCATGGCTGCGTACCCCACCAGACGGCCCCTTAGGACCGCTTTTGCCGTTTCCCAAAATATCACTGGGGACTCTCTATGTTCCTTATTGTCCTCTGCGAATTCTCCCCACCACTCCTGTAGCACCTTATGGAAATTATCTTGCCTGAGAAGGAACGATGGGAATCTCCATATGATATCTGTACCTCTCCTGAATTTCTCTCTAATGCCCAATCTCACCGGACTATGATCAGAGATCACCATATTCTCTATCACACAATCTTGCGTTCCACTCAGTAAGTCTTGCGAGATCCAGAACTGATCAATACGTGACCAGCTATCATGAGGGTGAGAGAAGTGTGTATACTCTCTGTCATGTGGGTGAGTTAGTCTCCAGATGTCTTTCAGTCCTACGTCTTCTAATGTTACATCCCTATTGTCTAAACTCCTGCCCACATTAGCTGTCCCCTCCTCGCCCCTCCTCCTATCTTCAGCTGAGTCTGGGACAGTGTTAAAATCGCCTCCCACTATAATGTTAGCCTCCCCATCTGCTAATATGGTGGCCTTTATGTCATCATGGAATGTGATTTGTTGTGAATTTGGGCCATAGACATTATAAATACTGAGTTTACCCGCTGGACTAACGATTGTTAAGTGCTGCCACCTTCCATGGTCGTCTGCCTCATGTGCCACTACCTCATGACTGAATTGTTTATTTATTAGAATCATAGTGCCCGCTTTTCTACCTTGTGCCGCTGCCCCGTAAACGGTGCCCACCCAATGTTTCTTCATGCGGAAAAAGTCCTCCCCCCCCAAGTGGGTTTCCTGTAATAAGGCAATGTCTGTCTTTAGTCTTTTCAGATGTCTCAATATCATTGCTCGTTTGTTAGGTGATCTCAGCCCTTTAACATTCCACGTAGTTATCTGTATCATGTTAACCTGTGTATTCTGCTTTTACTACTCCCTCCCCTATGGGCCCCTGCATCAAGGAAGACGAGATGTTCGACACTAGAATCACAGTTGGTACCACAAAATCGACACTCCCTTTCCCCACCTTGCAAATATAACAAATACAACAAAAAGCATGTAACTGTAAAACATATTTTCCCTTCCGAGAAATCCACGGCGTTTCCCGCCACGTTGGTGAGCTCCCCTATTCCTAGCCAAAATATGTAGCTCCCTAATCACCCCCCAAAAAATATATGTTCTATCCCCGGACTAACTTGAATAAGCCTTTGAAAATTATGCAAAAATTAGCACAGTATGTCAAAACCTCAGCAAGATTCTCCAGTCCTACTTATCTCTGACTCCAGGTAGCCATCAGTCCGCCCAGAACAGGCCCACTTCATTTGAATTTGGATGATGTTCCTGGACAAAGGAGAAAAAGAAAAAAAGAAAAAAAAAGACCAAGGGGAGAGAAGATGGAGAAAGAAAGGAGAAGAACAAAAAAAAAAAAAAAAAAAAGAGGGGGGGAAGAGGACCCAGACTTTGGGATGTTTTCCTCTCTTTTCTCCCTTCCCCCTCCTCCTCTCACCTCCCCAACCCTCTCTCCGTAATGCATCCTCCTCAACGCCTCTCCCTGTTTGGGAAGAGAGAAAAAAAAAAAAAAAAACAGGCAAAAAAAGGAAAAACAATGAGCGAGTTCCAGTTCAGGTATCATGGTTTCTCTCCAAGGGTTGGTTCCTGTGTTCCAGGCGAGAATTATGCTGTCGACCCGGGCTTGGCCTCCTTTCCTCCCTGGTCTCGACTTGCTTTTGTCCCCCAAGACGTCCCACATCTCTTCCTGAGCTTGTGGGGGATCCTCTTCTATTATTCCCTTCTCCACTAGCTCCTTTTTCTTGCCTTTCTGACCTAGTCTTGTTGAGCTCTGCCATGAGAATGTTTTCTGCTTCTTTGTAGTCCTTGTAGTATACAAACGAGCCATTGGGGTTTCTAACTTTCAGTGTAGCAGGGTATAATAGCTGGCACTTTACTTTTTTGTTGTACAGAAATGAGCAAATTTTGGTAAATTCTTTTCTCCTTCTGGATACTTCCGCTGAATAATCCCCAAAAATTAGCAGTCTGTTGCCTTGATATTGTAGTGGACGCTTTCGTTCTCTAAAGGCCCTCAATATTTCCTCCTTATGCTTATAATCAAGGTACTTGACAATCACCTGCCTGGCTCTTATCGGGGTATTCTTGTTTGAGTTTTGGCCCTCTCCCTTATTCGCCTCCTGGTGTCTCAGTGGACCCACTCTGTGGGCTCTTTCAACTCTGAATTTCGCCTTTATGCCCAGGGCCTGCGGTAGCTCCAACTCGCATATATTATCCAACCGTCCAATCGACACAGACTCTGGCAACCCGACTATACGTAAGTTGTTTCGTCTCGATCTGTTTTCCAAATCGTCCGCTTTATCCTTCAAGTATTCATTAGATTTTGCTAGAGCTGCTATTTGTGCTTGCATAGCCAGTATTGTCTCCTCGGAGTCAGATATTCTCTGCTCTGATTCTGCCAGTCTAGAGGCATGGGCATTTATCTGTTTTTGCATATTAGCTAATGATGTTTGTATGGCTGCCTCAATAGCCACTTTAACCTCTTTTGACAAGTGTGATGTCACTTCTTCAGCCAGTTTTTTATAGTCCACATTAAGCTTTTGTGTGTACTTGTCTTGGCCTGCAGGTGGTGCTGTTTTCTTAGTTCTCTTTGTCTGGACTGGGCCACCACCTCCATCCCCCAATAACTTGCAGGCTTGTGATGTTGGTGTAGTAAGCTGCTTTTTGTTTCCTTTGGAAGGGGTACTATGAATTCTTGCATTTGACTTCCTGTGAGTCTGAGTGGGATTAATCTCCCTGTGCTGTTTGTCAGTTTCATCCTCCAACACTGCTGTGTCTCTGAGCTGCCCTGCTTTGTCTGCATCTTCTCTCCCCTCTGCCTCCATATCTCCTTCATCCTCCCATTGCGATCCACCATCATCAGTCCCCTGCATCCACCTCTCTCCTGCTGTGTCCTCCTGTGACTCCTCGCTCATATCTTCCTTATCTCCTGTCTCCTCGCTCATATCTCCCTTATCTCTCCCCTTCCAGCTCTGTGTTTGCTTTTCTGAGTCTCTCACCATGCGTTCAGGCTCCTCCCCCATCAGGCTCGGTGCCATTATCTTATCTTCTCCTCTGTCCATATCAAAGCTTCTCCAGGCTGACTCACCACTCCCAGAGCTTCTCAGGAGGTACCGTTCCATAGCTGTCTGCTTTAGGTAACCTCCTGTGCTGCTCTCTCTTTGGTGGCTAGTCCGGGGGGGTCTGTTTTTAGTCGGTTTCTGTGAGGGGTGCCACCTCAGCCAGGACAGGAACAGGAAGTCCCTGGGAGGTTTTACTTGATCCGATTGTTACTCTTTTTAGGTTTCTCTACCTTATATGAACATGTTTTAGTTTTCGGACTCTGGGTATTTATATTTTCCTGCACACCTTCCTCTTCCTTTGTTGGCAGTGTGTTGTGGCTTCTCGTCTGGTCCTTCAAGTGGTACAAGAAACCCTTCAATGGCCTTGAGGGAGTCAGTTCCAAGGTGGTGTTTTGAGTTGCGTAGCTAGAGTTTTTCTAGTCTTTACAGGGACCAGTTGAGTGCAGATGCAGCGTCTCCCTTCAGAACGTCTTCCCTTTTTCCGTTGCTCATGTGAGCGTGTTTACATTCATAACAGCAGACCACATTTCTGGAACTCATTACCTTGATCAATCAGGGAGATATTGTCTCTGGGAAAAGACTTAAAATGTATCTGTTCAGAATGCCCTAATAATACATTTAAAATAAGTTTTCCAAACCAGAAAATATCTTTAATGACATTTGAGGTTATAATGTTGGTGATTTAATTTTATACATTTCATTCTCCTTGCATATCTTACATTACAAGTCAATGAAATTAAAATTGTCTGGATTTAGTGCACCATGTGCAGATCTAATTCCTACCAAAATCCTCTTTATCGCAGAACAGCAGTTTCCATTTCCTCTACTTAAATTAATCCACTAATCCCATAGTTTCCTTACGTAATCCTCCATTTTAAATATCTCATTTGCTACTATTTGCCAATGTAGCTTTTTAATTACAGATTGAAACTGATCAAGTTGAGTTACTTGGACGTCATTGTCACGTAGATTTTAGCAATATTAGTAAGGAATAATTAAATTAGTTACATACCACAGGTGTTCTGGTGCCCATACACATACTGTTGGTGCTCCACCCTGCAAATCCCTTGCAGTTTTACCAGAAACTGCATTTTGTCATGTGTTATTTACTGATGTGGCCCATGATGAGATTTTGGTGAGTTTTTTACCTTGTGTATTTTCACTGGGACAAAAGCACAGCATTTTGCCGTTCCAGTGGATTTGAAACACGCACCGCAGATCAGTTTGCATTGAGTAAAAAAAGAGCGCAGTGAACATGAGATTTCTCTAAATCCCTTCCACTTTGCTGGAACTATAAGATGCTGCATTTTTGATGCAGCCTAAAATAAACAGCATCAAAACCTCACCAAAAACTCATTGTAATCACAAAGCCTAAAGGCTGCTTTACATTCTTCAATTATTCGTGCGATCGCACCCGCCCCCATCGTTTGTGCGGCACGGGCAATTTCTTGCCCGTGTCGCACAATGCTGTAACCCCCCGTCACATGTACTTACCTTCCAAACGACCTTGCTGTGGGCGGTGAACATCCACTTCCTGAAGGGGGAATGACGTTCGGCGTCACAGCGACTTCACACAGCGGCCGGCCAATAGAAGCGGAGGGGCGGAGATGAGCGGGACATAAACATCCTGCCCACCTCCTTCCTTCAGCATTGTCGGCGGGATGCAGGTAAGCTGCAGTTTATCGTTCCCAGGGTGTCACACGGAGTGATGTGTGCTGCCTCGGGAACAATGAACAACCTGACGTTCGATTTTTTGAAAATGAGTGACTTGTCAACGATGAACGAGAAGGTGAGTATTTCTGCTCGTTCATAGCTGTCTCACGCTACGATATCACTAACGATGCCGGATGTGCGTCACTTAGGACGTGACCCCACCGACATCTCGTTAGATATATCATAGCGTGTAAAGCCCGCTTTAGACTTTATTCAGATATCCCTGTGGCACCTACATATGGTTTCAGTTTTTTCACGGATACCACCCACAGCCATTATAATCTATGGTGCTATTCACATAACCCGTTTTTTTTCACAGCATGGATGGCAAAGGCCAATACAAGTGTATGAGCCTATGATAAACTCATACAGCACACAGATGGCATGAGTGTGCAATGTTTGTGTTGTATGTGCTTAACATTTAAAAGCATAGTATAAACTTTGTAATTTATTTATTTATCCATCTGGGAAATAAGCTGATGACATACTTGTGACGACTCATCATCAATGAGGAAAATATTGGCACCTCTGTGGGGGTGAACTATTCTTAATTATGCCAGATGTGCTATTCCTTTGTTCAGTAATTCAAGTGACATGAGCCATTGTTTCATGTGAGATTGTTCGGTGCACCTTTTTGTATGCCAATTTGTGGAATGTATGCTGATTACGGATTGCATCAGCTCCCTGTGGTGTACTAGTCTGCATCATTTGGAGAACAATTATGCAGTCTAATTGATGCAGCGATGTGTTCCAGCCGCAGATCCCTGCGCTCCATTGCACTGCGTCCCAGGTCCTTATGCCAGCAAGAAGCAATCAATATCGCTGGATGTGGTAAGTGTGAGCGTGCGATCTGATATGGTCTGATGAGTATGATGGCGGGGTCTTCTCTCTGCTCTCTTTTGGGAGTGTCTGCTTAATATAATGAAGTAGAAATATCAAAAAACTAACCCGCACATCCAACAAATGTGAACAGGTGCTTACTGAAAAAACATGGTAACTATAAATGCATACAGTTGCACACTGAAAAAGCCAAAAATGTACAAGGGAAAATATGGCACTGCATTACTGCAAAAGAGAGATATTTAGTTTATGTATTGGCCAATGCATGTAAGCCCGGAAACCAACGGCAAGGTATAGCTCTGTAATCCGGGAACCTAACTTAAATGCCACTATCTAGGTTAAAAACATCCGCATCTCGTATATATATGAAAGAGGTAAGAGTCCCGGTGCACCACCTACTCCGCGTATTACTACACGTTTAGCTACTTGAGCCCTGCTGAGCCATGGAGGGGATCATGGTGCAGACTTGCGGTGAAGACCAAGATAAATCCAAAGGAGAAAGAAAGTCGCACTCCAGATGAGTCCAGCATTGTATGGCTTGTCTCACCCTCCCCACCGCTTGTACCCTCATGTTTCCCCTGCAATAAAGACGGAGTGATATGGTGATCATCTGGAGTGCGACTTTCTTTCTCCTTTGGATTTATCTCGTATATATATATACATATGAGAAGAATTAGCTAATGACAATATATATATATATATATATATATATATATATATATATATATATATATATATATATATATAATGTGTGTACTGTATTATGCATATTGTCATTAGCTTATTTCTTTTCACAGTGTTTCCTTAACTAGTTTCCTGTTTCCTTTCTCCCAGCAAGGACCGGAAAGAGGAGGAGGAGGGTGACACAGAAAGGTAGTAGTAGATTGTATTGATGTTTTTAATTTATACCGTATTCCCACGACCTTGTTATTAGGGAAATGATTTGAGGCAAAAAGATATGAAGGTTATTCATTGAACAGTCGCTAAGCCAAGAAAAGTCCCTATTATGAAATTCTTATTTGAATGTATACAATTGAGACAGGTATTGTGCTGCGGAGCTCATAGTGATAAGTACTACTGATAAAATGTCTGGTTCCCAGTATTTTTTAAATGACTTTTTTTATCATTAGCCTATGCAAACACTTTTTATAGAGGTTAGCTGATATTAGGAAATGTTTCTGTAATAACATGTAGCGCTAGGAACCACAATAT
Organism: Anomaloglossus baeobatrachus; assembly: GCF_048569485.1. NCBI lineage: Eukaryota > Metazoa > Chordata > Amphibia > Anura > Aromobatidae > Anomaloglossus > Anomaloglossus baeobatrachus. The sequence goes on from NC_134356.1 coordinate 455,557,200, forward strand.
TGTCCACAACTTTCATTTACTTTGTTACTTTGCTCCTGTTGAAAATAAACTTTGTTTCAGGTCACAGAAAATCCTCATTTATGCCAAAATTGCAAAATTTGCGTTGACCTGCAATATATAAAGCCTGCACTGTCCATTAAAGGGGTTGTTCACCCATATTTATTATTTGCTAGATCGATATTATGTTGAGCAACAATGTTTCTCTCAAATACCTTATGTTGGCAATAGTACCTGTGAGAGGCGCTATTGCGGACTGCTGTTCCCCATGCCTGACCCCCGGACTCCATGACCTCAGGGATCCAGTGATGTCACGTCAAGTTCATGCATGTTGGCCTGTCTGCATGTCTACATATGTATGTTTCTCTGTGCAAGCATGTGCCTGGCTGCGTTCTTGTGTATGCCTGTATGTGTGTATGCCTCTGTCTGCGTGGTTATGTAAGTGTGCATGTCTGCGTTTATGTGTCTGTCTACGTGCACCTGTCTGCAGGTGTGTATGTTTTTTGGCATGTGTGCATGTTTATGTGTTTGCCTATGTGTACGTGTGCCTGTGTGTGTCAACAAGTTTATGTGTGTGTCACTATATCTGTCTGTGTACGTATGTAAGCGTGCATATGTGTATATGCACATATCTGTGTCTACATATGTGTACCTGTCTTCATGTCTGTGTGCATGTCTTCATGTGTGTTCATGCCTGTGTGTTTACATACACCGTGTGCAGAATTATTAAGCAAGTTGTATTTTAGAGGATTTTTTTATTATTGATCAACAACTATGCTTACAATCAACCCAAAAGACTCATTAATATCAAAGCTTAATATTTTTGGAAGTTTGAGTGGGTTTTTTTTTAGATTTGGCTATCTTAGGGGAATATCTGTTTGTGCAAGTAACTATTACTGTGCAGAATTATTAGGCAACTTAATAAAAACCAAATATATTCCCATCTCACTTGTTTATTTTCACCAGGTAAACCAATACAACTGCACAAAATTTAAAAATAAACATTTCTGACATGCAAAAACAAAACCCAAAACAATGAGTGACCAATATAGCCACCTTTCTTTATGATGACACTCAACAGCCTGCCATCCATAGATTCTGTCAGTTGCTTGATCTGTTTATGATCAACATTGCGTGCAGCAGCCACCACAGCCTCCCAGACACTGTTCCAAGAGGTGTACTGTTTTCCCTCCCTGTAGATCTTACATTTTATGAGGGACCACAGGTTCTCTATGGGGTTCAGATCAGGTGTACAAGGGGGCCATGTCCTTATTTTTTCATCTTTTAGACCTTTACTGGCCAGCCACGCTGTGGAGTAGTTGGATGCATGTTTTGGAGTATTGCCCTGCATAAAAATCATGTTTTTCTTGAACGATACTGACTTTCCTATACCAATGCTTGAGGAAGTTGTCTTCCAGAAACTGGCAGTAGGTCTGGGAGTTGAGCTTCACTCCATCCTCAACCCGAAAAGGTCCCATAAGTTCATCTTTGATGATAGCAGCCCATACCAGTACCCCACCGCCACCTTGCTGGCGTCTGAGTTGGAGTGGCGCTCTCTGCCCTTTACTGATCCGGCCTCTGGCCCATCCATCTGGCCCATCAAGAGTCACTCTCATTTCATCAGTCCATAAAAACTTTGAAAAATCAGTCTTAAGATATTTCTTGGCCCAGTCTTGATGTTTTATCTTATGTTTCTTGTTCAAAGGTGGTCGTTTTTCAGCTTTCCTTACCTTGGCCGTGTCCCTGAGTAAGGCACACCTTGTGCTTTTTGATACTCCAGTAATGTTGCAGCTCTGAAATATGGCCAAACTGGTGGCAAATGGCATCTTGGCAGCTTCACGCTTGATTTTCCTCATTTCACGGGCAGATATTTTGCGCCTTTTTTGCCCAACATGCTTCTTGCGAAAGTTTTGGCTATTTTCCATGAAACGCTTGATTGTTTGGTGATCATGCTTTAAAAGTTTGGCAATTTCAAGACTACTGCATCCCTCTTCAAGACATCTCACAATTTTGGACTTTTCAGAGCCCATCAAATCTCTCTTCTGACCCATTTTGCCAAAGGAAAGGACATTGCCTAATAATTAAGCACACCTTATATAGGGTGTTGCTGTCATTACACCACACCCCTCCTCATTACAGAGATGCACATCACCTGAGTTACTTAATTGGTAGTTGGTTCTCAAGCCTATACAGCGTGGAGTAGGACAACATGTATAAAAATTATCATGTGATCAAAATACTAATTTGCCTAATAATTCTGCAAACAGTGACACAGTGTATGTATGAGTGTGTGTGCTTGTCTGCATAAGTGTGCATGTCTGTGTGCATTTGTCTGAATATGTCTGTGTACATTTGTCTGCATTTGTTGCATATGTCTTTGTGCATTTGCCTGCATATGTTTTTGTGCATGTCTGCATGCATTTGTTTGCGCATAAAAACATTTTGCAGAGAGAAATAAGTATTTGATCCCTCTGGCAAATGTGGCGCCCCTGAGTGTCAGGTGCCACAGGATACTATTGGTTGGGACTCATCCAATCCACTAGTCAGAAACCTGGGGGAGGAGGAGGGGCTAGTCAGTGGAGTAGACGGAAGATGGACATCTTGTCAGACAGTGAAAAGTCAGACAGACAGTCAGTCAGAAGTGGACGTGCTGACAGAAATTGTAAAGTGACTTACTAAGTAAAAGGGAGTACGGTTGCCAGGGAGAGTACGGCGTGAGTGCTCACTGGACTGAGCACCGGCGGGGTACAGAGCCCTAGTTTAGGAAGACGCTTCAGGCTCACCTGATAATCTGCCCGGTGAGGGGACCATCAAGGACCTTACCAACGTTAGTGTTCGGGGCACAGCAGCAGAGATGGAACCTGGGAACGGGGACAGAGGTCCGACCCAAGAGAGGTTTGAGGTACCTCTCATACGGGCCAGGACGGAGACACCAGGAGGGGACCCCAAAATGCTCCAGGCAGGGACCCACTATCTACAGACGGGTGCATGTAAGTAAAGCTCACCAGTTCGCTACATCGGCACTGGAACAAAGGGAATACCGGATTGGTAGAGACCAGCACCAGCCGGGTTGCAGCAACTCCAATCCAGTGAGTAAAGCATAAGTTAAACCGCAGCCCCTTTGTTGTCTGAATTCTTCCTACACCTCTGCATCTATATACTACAACCACCATCCTCCCCTGGGGCCTAGCTCTACTTGCGGAGAGCAAACACATCTAAGCTGCCTAATACCACCAGCCCCAGCAGTGAGAGACTTTGCAGCGGCGGCTTTCCCCATATAGCTGCATACCGCAAGTGGCGTCACGACAAACACTTTATTTTTATTTATCCCTTGTAGAAAATCCCTTTTCAAGTGACCCCCAGGGTCACGGAGCCGGGCAACGGCCACCCAGTGATACGTCCAAGTGAATACAAGGCCTGGGACTTAGTGCTCCAAAGCCCTGGGGTCACTGGGCTGTGGGCTGTGTTTCACCGCTCGTCACAGCCCAGCATCCTTCCTGCTTGCAGCGCTTTGCTGTGAGGGAGGAGGGAGCAGAAAGCTGATGGGCTGTCAAGCTGGGCTGAGCGGTGAAACACTGCCCATAGCCAATCACTCACGGAGACTGCGACCGGCCGCAGTGATGTCACGTGATGAGGAACTTGACGTGACATCACCGGATCCCCAGGTCAAAGAGCTCGGGGGTCAGGCGATGGGGAACAGTGGTCCGCAATAGCGCCTCTCACAAGCACTATTGCCAACATAAGGCATTTGAGAGAAACATTGTTTCTCAACATAATATCGATCTTGCAAATAATAAATATGGGTGACCCACCTCTTTAATGATGAGGTTTGTGCACATGTCAGGAGGAATTTTGGTCCACTCCTCTTTGCAGATCATCTCTAAATCATTAAGATTTTTAGGCTGTCGCTTGGCAACTTGGACCTTCAGTTACCTCCATAAGTTTTCCATGGGATTAAGGTCTGGAGACTGGCTAAACCACTCCATGACCTTAATGTGCTTCTTTTTGAGCCACTCCTTTCTTGCCTTGGTTGTATGTTTTGGGTCACTGTCTGGAAGACCCAGCCATGACTCATTCTTAATGTCCTGGTAGAGGGAAGGAGGTTGTCACTCAGGATTTTATGGTACATGGCTCCATCCATTGTCCCATTGATGTGGTGAAGTCCTGTGCCCTTAGCAGAGAAACACCCCCAAAACATAAGATTCCCACCTCCATGCTTGACATGCTTGACAGTGGGGACGGTGTTCTTTGGGTCTTAGTCAGAATTTCGCTTCCTCCAAAAACGGCAAGTTGAGTTAAGGCCAAAGAGCTCAATTTTTGTCTCATCTGACCACAGCACCTTCTCCCAATTACTCTCAATGACCTCCATTTGGGTCACAGTGATATAGGCAGTGCTTTTTCTGCGGCAGTACGTGCTGGTACGGCGTACTGGAAAATCTGTAGAGCACCTCTGGCTCTGTCCACATGGCTAATTTGTAAATTGAAGCGGTGATCCCTGGCGCTGACTTCTGGGTCAGCGCAACGGCTTTCATGTGATCAGGTCAGCTGGAGGCGGCAGAGAAACGCTGATAGGTGCTCCACTGTGGAGCTGAAGACATAGAGGAGCAAGATTATGGGGTGAGAGGGGAATATTTATGAAACAGTATGGGGGAGAGAGGGTGGGGGAGGGAACTATCTGTGGACACACTATGGGGGGGACAGAGGGTGGGCAACGGGAACTATCTGTGGACACACTATGTGACGACAGGGTGTGGATGGGGCAAAAGCTATATACACAGTATGAGGTGGTGGAGGGAATTATGTGTGGACACACTATGGGGGGACAGAGGGTGGGGATTTGGGAACCAATTGTGGACACACTTTGGGGGGACAGAGGGTGGGGAGGGGGCAATATCTATATACACAGTATAGAGGGGAGAAGGTGGGGGAGGGAACTATCTGTGGATAGAGTATGGTGAGAAGAGAGGATGGGGAGGGGGAAGTATCTTTGGACACAGTATGGGGAGAGAGAGGATGAGGTTTCATGCAAGGGGAAAGAGAGGATGAAGTTTCATGCATGGGGAGAGAGAGGATGACGTTTCATGCATGGGGAGAGAAAGGATGAGGGGTGATGCATGTGGACTGAGAGGATGAGGGGTGATGCATGGGGACAGAGAGTATGAGGGGTGATGCATGGGGACAGAGAGGATGAGGGGTGATGCATGGGGACAGAGAGGATGAGGGGTGATGCATCGGGACGGAGAGGATGAGGGGTGATGCATGGGGAGAGAGAGGATGTGGAGCGAACTGGAAAGACACAGAATAAATAGTGACATGGTATGAGGAGCAAGTGGGCAGGATGGGGAGTGAGGTGGAAAAGTATATGGACACACAGGAGGTAGTGAGGCGACAGTAAGGGATGAGAAGAATGTGAGGGGGCACAGAATAAAGACTGGGTAGTGGAGGGGGGTGGTATGGGGAGGGGGCAGAATATGAGGACAGTGTGAGGTTATAGCAAGGAGCGGGAGTGTTATGAAGGCACAGTATAGAGATTGGGCAGTATAAGGGGACACAGTATAAAGGACACTGTAAACAGTAGGCTCAGTTTGGAAAGAGGGGGATTATGGAGGGCATGTACGATAAGAGGGACAGTGTGGGTCATATTTTGTGCAGTGAATACTGTGAGGGGCCATTATTTATTCTAGGGCACAGTGTAGGGCAGATATTTTTAAGTAGAAGTACTATAATCATTCTGCTACTTTTAGGGGCATCGTGTCGGGATGTGTTACAGAAGACCGGAGAAGATGGAAATCTGCCGAGACGAGATGTGAATGTGAAAAGTCATCATTGCGTAAGGACAAGAAGAAGAATAGAAAGAAATGACTAGAGACAACATCGTCTATAAGGTACCTGAACGTAAATTTTTATTTGTGATATTGACAATGTCTTATCATTAGGCCTTGGTCCCACTTGCGCATTGCTTCTGATGTGAGCGCAATGGGACCCCCACTGATCAGCTGATTATGGTGCAGGTGGCCAGAAATGCTTATTTCTGGATCTGCTCTGTCCTCTGATGGTGTCTGCGGCCGGGTACTGCACATCCACCTCATTGATTTTAATAGGAGACTGCTGCCACTATCAGAAGACGGAGCAGATCGAGAACTGAGCACTTCCGACCACCATCCACCACCAACACCTAGAGTAGGGAATTGGCGGGGTTGCCAGGTGCCGGACCCTGACCAATCAGACATTGGTGATCTATCCTAAGGAAAGGTCATTAATGTTAAAGTAGTGGACAATCTCTTTAATAAAGTCTTGTGCCGTCTGACAAGTTAAGGGTTACTATGATTTTATTTATGTTGTTAGGAGCATTAAAGGGGTTGTCCAAATTTGTGATGAGTCTGCAGTCACTCCTTGTGCCACTCTGTGACTGCAGCCTTCTGAATTCTCACAGTGTGCACACTGCCCGCTGTCAGGATTCTCTGGTGCCAGCGGTGAGAGTGGAAGGTTATGAAGCTGCAAGTATGCGATTTACATAGATGTGGTCATGTGCTGAACAGACATGCTCACTGAAAATGAATTGACTGAGGCTGGACACATCAAATCAAAATATGGCCAGAAGTATACAAATCTCACACTTGTGCTCTCATGATCATCCACTCTCTCCACTGGCACCGGCACCCCCCCCGCTCCTCAATCTCAGCCGGCGTCGCCTGACAGCACCCCGCTCCTCGCCTCTGGGATGCGTACCGGCAAATATTTTTGTTTTACAAAAAAAGCACTGGATATAGGACTTGTTTGAATTGGTGGAGTGGGATTTTACCCACAGTCACAGACAGCCATACCCTGGGAAGGCGGAACACAGATGGTAAAATCCCACTCCACCAATTCAAACAAGTCCTATATCACTGTGACCCAGATGGAGGCACCTTTTACAATTATTTTATTGATGCATTAAAGGCTGCTTTACACGCAGCGACATCGCTTGTGATGTCGCTGGTAAAGCACCCGCCCCCGTCGGTTGTGCGTCACGGACAAATCGCTGCCCGTGGTGCACAACATCGCTTGGACCCGTCACACTACTTACCTTCCTAGCGAAGTCGCTGTGGCAGGCGAACCGCCTCCTTGCTAAGGGGGCGGTTCGTGTAGCGTCACAGTGGCGTCACTAAGCGGCCGCCCAATAGAAGCGGAGGGGCGGAGATGAGCGTCCGTAACATCCCGCTCACCTCCTTCCTTCCTTATTGCCGGCGGCCGCAGGTACGACGTTGTTCATAGTTCTTGCGGTGTCACACATAGCGATGTGTGCTGCCGCAGGAAAGACAAACAACCTGCGTCCTGCAACAGCAACAATATTTGGGATTAGAACGACGTGTCAACGATCAACGATTAGGTAAGTAATTTTAATCGTTGACGGACGTTCCTGCGTTTCACACGCAACGACGTCGCCATCGAGGCCGGATGTGCATCACAAATTCTGTGACCCCAACAACATCTCGTTAGCGATGTCGTTGCGTGTAAAGCCCCCTTTACCCTTCATGGTTGCAACAATCTGAAGCAATTACCAGGTATAACCAACTACGGAAACCCTCTATTTGGGACACTAAACTGCAGAGACCACCACTCCCACAGCAAAGGACGTGGTCTTGATAAAGCAAAACCTGTGAAATATTTAAACCAGACCTCACTTTCAGTGATTCTCCATAAAACATTCTCCTGGTGGAATTTGGAATTTTCTCCTCAACTTCTTTCTTCTTTTGAAAAAAATTCTTCTGTGGAGCGACTGTGCGTGAAAAAGGCCCTGCGAAGCCGAAACGTCCTACCCTTTCTGTTGCCTTATAAATAAATACACAAATTTTTGCAAGGAAAATGTATCTGTGTCTCATCTTGATATTTATAAAAAAAAAGAGAGTGCAGTGTTTGTTACTTCGACATATAATTTGGATCTCGGTCTCCTCACTTGCACCTCTAGAAAACTCCTCTTTTTGCTGAGTGTACACCAACACTACTGTATATCTCACTTTGTATAGATTGTGTCTGTACAGACTTATGAAGCAGAGTTGACATTACTGTCCCTGTGGATCACGTCGGACTAAGGATTTTTTTATAATAAAGATGGAGTCTCTAAATGTTTTTTTTGTTTTATTTCTAATAACAAATTTTTGTCTATGTGTTGTGTTTTTTTTTTTTACTGTTTATTAGAAATTTATGGTGGCCATGTCCAATTTGGCATGACACCATGAATTTTGGGCTTAGTGCCATCTGAGAATATAAAGCTGGTACTAACCCCTTTATTACCCAGCGTGCCACCGTATTAGGGCCGGGTAAAGTGCCTGGAAATGGCGCTAAGAAACATTGCACCATTTCAAGGGGCGGCTGCCAAGAATCCCAGTCCCCAGCTGCCTAGCTTTACCTGACTGGCGATCAAAATACGGCGGGAGCCCACGCATTTTTTTTCTAATCATGTTCTTAAATAATTAAAAAAAAAAAATGGGCTTCCCTGTATTTTGATTGCCAGCCAATGTAAAGACAGGCAGATGGCGGTGGCAGCCCATAGCCATCCACTTTATCTGCACTGCGAATCAAAAATACCGCGTAGCACTACGTCAATTTTTAAAATTACACAACTATATATATTGTGTACATATATATATACACAGTATATATACAGTGCCTTGCGAAATTATTCGGCCCCCTTGAATTTTTCAACCTTTTCCCACATTTCAGGCTTCAAACATAAAGATATAAAATTTAAATTTTATAGTGAAGAATCAACAAGTGGTACACAATTGTGAAGGTGAACAAAATGTATTTTTTATTTTACATTTTTGTAAAAAATGAAAAAATGAAAAGTGGTTCGTGCAAAATTATTCGTCCCCTTTACTTTCAGTGCAGCAAACTCACTCCAGAAGTTCATTGAGGATCTCTGAATGATCCAATGTTGTCCTAAATGACTGATGATGATAAATATAAGCCACCTGTGTGTAATCTAGTCTCCGTATAAATGCACCTGCTCTGTGATAGTTTGTGTTCTGTTTAATGCACAGATAGCATCATGAAGACCAAGGAACACAACAGGCAGGTCCGTGATACTGTTGTGGAGACGTTTGAAGCCAGATTTGGTTGTAAAAAGATTTCCAAAACTTTAAACATCCCAAGGAGCATTGTGCAAGCGATCATATTGAAATGGAAGGAGTATCATACCACTGCAAATCTATCAAGACCCGGCCGTCCATCCAAACTTTCATCTCAAACAAGGATAGACTGATCAGAGATGCAGCCAAGAGGCCCATGATCACTCTGGATGAACTGCAGAGATCTACAGCTTAGGGGGGGCGAGTTTGTCCATAGGACAACAATCAGTCGTACACTGCACAAATCTGGGCTTTATGAAAGAGTGGCAAGGAGAAAACCATTTATCAAAGATATCCATAAAAAGTGTTGTTTAAAGTTTGCCACAAGCCACCTGGGAGACACACCAAACATGTGGAAGAAGGTGCTCTGGTCAGATGTAACCAAAATCGAACTTTTGGGGCACAATGCCAAACTATATGTTTGGCGTAAAAGCAACAAAGCTCATCCCCCTGAACACACCAACCCCACTGTCAAACATGGTGGTGGCAGCATCTTGGTTTGGGCCTGCTATGCTTCAGCAGGGACAGGGAAGATGGTTAAAATTGATGGGAAGATGGATGGAGCCAAATACAGAACCATTCTTGAAGAAAACCTGTTGGAGTCTGCAAAAGACCTGAGACTGGGACAGAGATTTATCTTTCAACAAGACAATGATCCAAAACATAAAGCAAAATCTACAATGGAATGGTTCACAAATAAATGTATCCAGGTGTTAGAATGGCCAAGTCAAAGTCCAGACCTGAATCCAATCGAGAATCTGTGTAAAGATCTGAAAACTGCTGTTCACAAACACTCTCCATCCAACCTCCCTCAGCTCCAGCTGTTTGCAAAGTAAGAATGGGCAAGAATTTCAGTCTCTCGATGTGCAAAACTGATAGAGACATACCCCAAGCGACTTGCAGCTGTAATCACAGCAAAAGGTGGCACTACAAAGTATTAACTTAAAGGGGCCGAATAATATTGCATGCTCCAATTTTCAGTTTATTAGTTTTTACAAAAATTTAAAAGAAGCAATAAATTTTGTACAACTTCACAATTGTGTCCCACTTGTTTATTCTTCACCATAACAGTAAAATTTTTATCTTTATGTTTGAAGCAGGAAATGTGGCAAAAGGTTGAAAAATTCAATGGGGCCGAATACTTTTGCAAGGCACTGTATAGCTCTGGCAAAAATTAAGAGACCACTACAAAAATTTTCAGCTTTTCTGATTTTTCTTTTTATTTTTCTCTTTATTATTGATAATTTTTCTCTTTTCAGGTTACTCCAACAGACAATCACAGATGCCCATTCTCTGTGCCGGGTCTGTGATTGCTTGACATCACAGTACTATAAAAATAAATAAATCATTAAAAAAAATGACATAGCACTCTGCGGTATTTTTGATTCTCAGTGGAGATAAAGCGGATGGCTACAGGCTGCCAATCCTATCTGCCTGGGTTTACCTTGGCTGGCAATCAAAATACAGGGAAGGCCATTATTTTTCTTTTCAATAATATAAAAAAAATAATTAAAAAAAATGCATTGGCTCCCGCTGGATTTTGATCGCCAGTCAGGTAAAAATAGGCAGCTGGGGGCTGGGATTCTCGGCAGCCCGCAGCCGCTCCTGGAAATGACGCATTGTTTCTTAGCGCCATTTCAATGCACTTTACCCGGCTTTTCCAGCGGCCCTAATACAGTCGCACGCTGGATAATAAAGGGGTTAATACCAGCTTTGTATTCTTTAATGGTACTAAGCCTGAAAGTCATGGTGTCACGCCAAATTAGACCTGGCCACCATGAATTTCTAGTAAACAGTAAAAAAAAAACAAAAAAAAACCACAACACAAATTTTTTTTATTAGAAATAAAAAAAAAAACATTTAGAGACTCCATCCTTATTATAAAAAAAATCCTTAGTCTGACGTAGTCCACAGGGACAGCAATGTCAACTCTGCTTTATCACTCTGTACAGACAAGCAGCTCTACAGAGAGAGAAACAGAGAGAGCATTGTCAGCTCTACTACATCTCTCTGTACAGAGCTAGAAGCAGACTGACAGTGAGGGTATGATTGCACTTGCGTGTTGCAATGCATCACCCTGCAAAGCCTGACACTCTCTGGACAGGAGCACCTCAGCTGCATGGAAATATATGCAGCTGACGCGCTGCTGTCGGAGATTGTGCGCCGTGATGCGATGCGACTCTCCACAGTGACAATCAGGTAACAGGTAAGTATAGAAATGCGGCACTCCTGCTTATAATAAGGTGCCTGAATAGGGTCCAACCCCGTATCAATAATATATCAAATTCGGCACTCAAGTTGAAATAAATCGATTTTTTTATTTTTCAAAGTTTGTCAAGCAATTTTGTGTTATCAAAAATCAAAAACATTTCGGTCACACGACCTTCCTCAAGTATATTAACACTACAAAAAAGAAAGAATAAACAAATAAACAAATCATGTGGCATGAATATCATTAACATGCAATATATATAAAAATTGAAAGACGTGTCCTCAATTCATACAAAAAGGATCTCTTTGTCAATCAAAAAAAATATATCAAATATACATCATGTACTACTGGAACAGCAGAGAACACAGGATAACAGAAAAAATACTTTGTCACTGGACTATGAAGCATAAATCTACATTCAAAGAACATTGAAATCTGTTTCCTATAGAAAAAAGAGAACAATACAAATAAATAAATAATATGTAAATAGGCAAATACATGTCATCAAGACTGGAACTAGCAAAATTAATCCCAATAATGCCTGGATTAGAAGTATATTAAAGCTATTAAACTCACCAAAGCTTGTGGGATAGAGTGAATGAATGTTGTTAGCTTAAGGATAAGAAGCTGCCTCCCCGGGTCCGTAGTGCATGTGACCTGCCTGTCTAATGCCTGAGTTTAAATAACCCGCTTGATGGGATAATAGGCGTGTAATCAGGGTATAGCGTAACGTCACTTCCGGTATTAAAAACCGTGACGTTCCTGGATGGCACACGTGAATGGGCTCGGTTGGCAGGCCAACGCCTGCGCAGAAATAAACAGCGCCCGCTCAGGTGAAAATAGAAAGTGTAATGCATGTTACATAGCGTAACGTCATTTCCGGTAACATGATCGGAAGTAACGTCCGTGGATGGCATTATGTAAATGGGCTCGGTTGGCAGGCTGACGCCTGCGCAGAAGTAAACGCGCTGCTGTCGGAGATTGTGCGCCGTGATGCGATGCGACTCTCCACAGTGACAATCAGGTAACAGGACCATTGCTGACGTCACAGTCATGTGACCAGTCTGTAACCAACAAGGTATTACAACATTCACACCTAACTGGTCACATGGCCAGGACATCACGGAAGGTCCTTTAACCTGGGGGCCAGCAATGATCGGACTCGGAAGCAGAAGCGCTGGGAGACAGAGTCTGCAGGATGTGTCTCGTTATTAAAAAATGTGTTTTTTAATAATGTGCTTTTTTTTTTTTTTTTTTACAGCCCCTGGACCCGATCTGGACTTGATCTGTAACACAAGCTTCCCAGGAAAGATCGGGATCGGGTACACGATCACTATGTGATCGGTACGATCCCCGATCTTTACAGTTCGGGATCGCCCATCACTATGTATGTGGTAGCAATGGTAGGTTAACCCTGGTGTTTCACAGTGGCACTATATGTATAACATCAGGGGTAGAGATGAGCGAACAAAAAAACAGAGTTCAGATTTCGGGTGCTTTACGTATGAACACCACTCATGTGAGCATCGCTGTGCTCAGGTACGCTCGGTGCAAGACGCTTGTAGTGTTTGAATGACTCACACTGGGGGTAACAATAGCATGATCGGATGTAGTGTACAGCAAAAAAAAAAAGAAATTGATAAACTCTGCCCCTGGCAGTGCTCTGTTTATGGCTGGCTGTGTGGGCGGAGACCCGAACTGCCCAGTTAGTGACTTCCATTGGTGTTCACTTCAAGTCCGGGTCCCAAACCGAACTTTATCTAAAGTCCGGATGAAGCCGCCAAACTGAACTTCCACGGGTCCGCTCATCCCTAATTAGGGGAGCAGGGCTTGGGCAATATCACTGGAGTTGTACAATACTGAGTGTCTGGAGGCAACAGTGAAACATGGTGGAGTTTCTTTACAAGTTTGGAGCTGTATTTCAGTAAACGGAGTTGGAGAATTTGGTCAATATTAATGGTTTCCTGAGTGCTGACAAATATAAATAGATACTTATCCATCATGCAATGCCACCAGGGAGGCGTCTGATTGGCTCCAAATTTATTCTACAGCAGAACAACACATGTCATTAAGAACTACCGTATCTTCACTGTAAAAAAGAACAAGCAGTCCTGAGTATGATGCTAATGCCTCACAGAGCTCTGATAACAACATCATCACGTCCGTGTGGGATTACTTGAAGAGGCCGTAGGATTTGCACAAGTCTACAGTGTAGTGTATTTCATTGTCCAAGATGTTTAGAACAATCTCCCTGCTGAGTTCCTTCAAAAACTGTGTGCACAGTGTACCTAGAATAAATTATGCTTTGGTGCTGAGAAAAATATAAAAAAATATTTAAAAGTTTGATATTTTCCACTCTTAAACCCTAGGGGGAGCAACTGCTAAAATCCTACTGTAGAACTACTGTAGAACTAGCTCACTTTACAACTGCAGTAAAAGTGGGAATAACCTGCTCTCCTGTGTGTGATGTCACCCCCTCCCAATCTGGTTGTTTTCAAAAGGAAAAGAGAGAATGAAGTTTAGGATCACAGTGCGGAGCCATTTTGTTGGTGATCGCAAAGTGATCCTAATGTCTAAAGTGTCACTAAGGACAGCTGGAATAGTGCCCCACTGTTTCCTGCACCACACTGTATCTGTGGCACCCCTGATGCTTCAGTCGCCACAGTGTACTGCATCTCACTTAAGGTGTAGTACTCATCACGGGTAAGGAAGAGGTTAATCGCTGGTGTTTCTCACATTCACAAACCACACACACTTAGGTACTTTCCCACTGGAATTGACCTAGGGTAGACAGGGAAGTGGCCATCACGAGGCATGGGACTTTCCCGGTCACTAGGACAACCACCTGGGGGGCGGGCACCACTTGGGGAAAAGGAAGGAGCATCTTCACATTTAGGCTATGTGTCCACGTTGCTTTTCCCTACTTGCAGTTCTAAATGCACGTTTTGTCCTTAATTGAATTAGCCAAAGTTGCCTTTTGCAGAACTTTAGCGCTGAAAACGCATGCGTTTTTGCCGCGTAAAAGACAACCACCATTGACTATTCCGCGCGAGACAAGAAGGGGTGTGTCATTGTGGGCGGGACCCAAAGAGAGCGCGAAGGAGAGCCCCACTGTTGGAAACCAGCAGGAAACCCTGTGCCTGCAAGGATACGTCCACAGAGGAGGAAGCCGAAGCTGTTCCCATAGCCGTAGTAGCAGCTCCAGTGATACTGTCTACTATGCCGTATCTCCCGGGAGCAAAATGGCTACCCCAGTATTCCAGGGAAGCATTTACCCTGACTGAGTTTGAGGAGAGACCCGATCCTGACACCATGGACATCCTAATACCGGGTTGTTGCTGTTGTAAGCAGGCTGGACATTTTGCCAGAGGATGTCCCATGAGTATCCAGAACCAGCGGGCTGCGTCCAGCCCTCTGGTACCACCAGCAGCCAAGAAAGAGTGAAGGTTTCCTTATGCGACAAGTTGTTGTTTATATGTTACAATTGATTACTCTGCTGATTTGAGATGTTTGAGTTGGTAATGCCTCCCATAAAGGGAAAATTGTTACATGTTTCTTTTTCTGCATAACAAAATTGTGGTGTACCATTGTTATTTTATTGCAGCCCGGGAGTACTGCGATTTGCTGTGGGTTAATGTGGCACCCCTGAGGCTTCAGTCGCCACAGGGTACTGCATCTCACTTAAGGTGCAGTACTCATCCCGGGTATAGAATAGGTTAATGGTTTCTCACATTCACAAACCACACACAGTTAAGTGCTTTCCCACTAGGATTGGCCGAGGGTAGACAGGGGGGTGGCCATTACGAGGCATGAGACTTTCCTGGTCACTAGGACAACCACCTGGGGGGCGGGCACCACTTGGGGAAAAGGAAGGAGCATCTTCACACTTAGGCTATGTGTCCAAGTTGCTTTTCCCTACTTGCAGTTCTAAATGCACGTTTTGTCCTTAATTGAATTAGCCAAAGTTGCCTTTTGCAGAACTTTAGCGCTGAAAACGCATGCGTTTTTGCCACGTATTTGATGCGTTTTTAGCGCTTTTTGAATACTTTTTCAAATGCTTTTTGACACATGCGTTTTGAACATCAAGACACTGATAAATAAAGTTACAACAGTCAAACAAAATGAAAAAAGAGAAAAAAAGGGGGTACATAAATATTTGTATGAAAAAAAATAAAATAGCAAGATTTAATAGAATTATAGCGGTTATTTAATAAAAAACGGAAATATAGCAATAAAATGATAATTTTCTTTAAATAAATTGTCGGACTATGTGTGTGTGTAAAGGGACATATGAAATCATTATTTTGATGTGCAAAAAGCATGCGTTTTAGTAGTCCAAAACGCATGTTTTCTGCACCTAAAAAGCAGGTAAAACGCTGGAATTTTGATGCTTCTTGGTTACTCCCTGTTTCTCATTGACTTCTATGTTATCTAAACACACCTCAAATGGCAAAAACAATTGACATGCTGCTTTTTTAAATGCATGGTTTTTGCCACAAAATATTCAAATTAAACGCAGCATTTTGAACTGCATGGTGGGCACAGGAAAACCCTATTTTCCATAGGGAAATCAAAGCGCAGCCATTTGGGCACTAAAAAGGTGCAGTTCAAAACGCTGCAGAAAAGCATGAAAAAACGCACCGTGGACACAGGGCCTAAAGGCTATGTCCGCACGTTGCTTTTTACCTGCTTTTTTGCTGCTTTTTCAACTGCAGCGTTTAATGCCAAAATGGTTGTGTTCTGCTTTTCAAGCAAAGTCTATGGGAATTTGGGTTTCTTGTCCGCACTATGCAGTTCAAACTGCAGCCTTTTTGTTGCAGAACTTTGGTCAAAAACTCAGCTTTGCAGTGCAAAACCCAACCCCCGGGCACAGCTTGGGGTGAGGAAAGGCAGAGCAGTACACATGGAACTCATTGAAAGTAAAAGGCAACAACTTCAATAGGTATAAGCACACAAAGAAAGACAGAAGTCTTTAGATTTGCCTAGATATCCATATATCCCATGGTCAAAAAATGGCAATAAAAATCTCTATCGTAAACATAGATATTTATTAGACAGCAAGTACATGAGATCGTGTGTCCACATGCGACCTACTTGACTTTGGTAATCTCCATAGTATTGGTCCTCTGTGTTGTTGTGATAACTTTGGCTCACTGGATTTTTAGCACGCAGATTTCTGACGCTGCTCAGTTTATTTATCAAAGTGTTTTTCTGCTATGCCGCCCCATGTGTATGCTTGGTTTTACCACTCAGCACCTTTCTTACCGGGAGCTATTTTGTATACTGTTTTGCATGTGGCCCCACATGGGGATTCTTTCACCTGTCCTTGCCAAAATCCTGTCTTTAATGTAATGATAATTTTTTATATCCCATGTACTAATAAATATCTATATTTACTATAGAGCTTTTTATTGCCATTTTTTGACCGTGGGATATATGGATATCTAAGCAAATCTAAAGACTTCTGTCTTTCCTTGTGTGCTTACAGCTTGGGGTGAGGAGCACAGTCAGGACCTTGGTTCAGGCATCACCTTACACTTCTGGGAGCACTACAAGACCTCTGGCTTGGAGCAGGCAGCTCAGCCCGGGCTCTACAACACAGCTACAGGGAATTCCAGGGTCTGTGGAGAGTACATGAAACACCCGCAGCCCATTCCACATTCCATCCATGGGATTGGAGGGACCCCGACCAGAAAGGACACACATTGGGAACCCTGGCGGTGACCTCCGAATTATCCGGGATCGGCTTGGGCCCATCATGGAAGAGACTGGCACACCAAGGGTGACAACCGGACTGTGAGTTAAAGACTACAACCACTGAGTCAGCCCTTCATTGCCGTCGACGTTGCTCCAGCGCTAACAGCCACTACCGCCCCCATCATCCTCCCTGGGGCCTAGCTTTACCTGTGGGGAGCTAAACCATCCTGGCTGCAACACCATCCACCCCAGAGGACAGCATCCGCAGCGGTGGCCAATCCCTGGCTGCACACCACAGGTGGCGTCACGAGACAACTACTCCCAACATCCTCAACCCCTTTATCCTCATCATCCCACCATCCATCCCTTTGTGGACACCTCGGGGTCACAAAACCGGGCAGGGTCACCCGTGACAACCCCCTGACCCTCACTGACCCAGTGACGAGTATTCCCCAGGCCCCGTGGGGTGCTCCATTTTTGCGTCACAAATAGGATTCTGTGCCTGCAACATCGGGTACTGTGCGCCTTACAGAACTGTATGAAAGTGTGTTTCTTGAAAAAGACAACCACCATTGGCTATTCCGCGCGGGAAAACAAGGGGCGTGTCATTGTCACAGGCACGGGCAAAGACCACGGCAGGGGGCTACTCGAGATGCTCGGATCCGAGATCGTGGCTGTCGCTTGAGTGGCAGCCGGATCCGGGGCTCGCGTCGCAGCCCGTCGTCCACAACTCAATAAAGGGGTTATTTACAGGGGAGAGTTTGTGAGTGACGCCACCCGTGGGTTGCGGTGAGTGTTGGTGACACCGCCACTACCTTGGTATGAGGCGCCAGAGGCTGATGGAGCGGGGCAGCAGGATGGTATCCCCTCCACGGGTAGGGGAGGTGTTGTCCCGGGGCCCAGGTGTAGGTGGAGTGCTGGGATGCAGTCTGCAGGGCTGGACCTGGATGACACCTGTGTGCTCACTGTTTTTGAATAAAGTCACACAGGGTCCAGATAGTAAACCAAGTGCCGGATACTGGTAACCTCCGGAGGGGTGTGCTCGGGTCCTGCACACCGGTGGACAGAACAGGGGCCCTTCCTCTTGCACTCTAGTTTGGTGTCTCATGTATTGACTAGTCCGCATGAAATGGGAAAAGTTCACTTCCGGTGTCTTTGCTGTGGGAGCTGTGGCCCGCGAGTTCTGACCCTTGGGATCTTTGCAGACACTTGCAGACGCCCTATCCCCCACGTTGGGCTTCCGTCTCGCTCTATCTGGGCTTCTGATGGGATGGGATAAGACCTGGAATATTGTCCCCTGCTGGCTAATTGACAAGGTGCTTGCATCTGTCCTCACCCTAGGATCCAGGTACCCCTACTGTGCACAGCCTCCGGACCGGATTCCCGCTGTCGGCACCGGCGGGCTTCAACCCTGCCCCAGTCCACTTAAGGTCTCCTGCGACCGCATCTCCGTCGCCTGTGGCCCTGCTCTGCCGTCTGCCACCTAGTCAGCTCAGGTAGTACGGTAGTCAGGGAGCTTCAATCCCCGACTACCACTTCACTCCCTCACTTCTACTGTCAGCACTAGACTAAAGGGGGCTTTACACGCTACGATATCGTTAATGAATTGTCGTCAGGGTCATGTTGTTTGTGACGCACATCCGGCATCATTAACGATATTGCAGTGTGTAAAACTTAAGAGCGATATGAAACGATCGCAAAAGATGGCAAAATCGTTTGCCGCGGAGAGGTCGTCCTGAACTAAAAAAAGTTTTCTGCTTTTTAGCGATGTTGTTTGTCGTTCCTGCGGCAGCACACATCGCTGTGTGTGACACCGCAGGAGCGACAAACATCTCCTTACCTGCCTCCACCGGCAATGCGGAATGAAGGAAGTGGGCGGGATGTTTACGTCCCGCTCATCTCCGCCCCTCCGCTTCTATTGGACGGCTGCCGTGTGATGCTGCACGACCCGCCCCCTTAGAAAGGAGGCGGTTCACTGGCCAGAGCGACGTCGCAGAGCAGGTATGTGTATGTGATGCTGCCGTAGCGATAATGTTCGCTACGGCAGCAATCACCACATATCGGCCGTACGACGGGGGCGGGTGTTATCGCGCTCGACATCGCTAGCAATTGCTAGCGATGTTGCAGCGTGTAAAGCCCGCTTAACTGTCTTGTTACATTGTTGTTCCCTCCCCTTGACACCTCAGGACCCCTAGGTGAACGTCACCATCTGCCTGGCCCCACTCACTGGTGTGTCCCTATTGTCCTGGGGGGGGGGTGACTAGGATTTTGTGGCTGGTGTATGTACCTGTGTGTGAGGTTGTGTTGGTGGGCCAAGGAGGAGAGAAACCTGCATCTGGAAGATGGATGCAGTCATCTGTAACACCCTGATTTTGTCAGGGCGTCACACTCCCCCTTGGTAGAACACAGCCCATCCTCGGGCTGTCCGGCACCGGTTTTTATTTTGCTGCTCCTGTAAAACGTAAAGATAAAAGCATAACATAAAAACTTTAGAACATTTCATCCCTTTACAAGGAGTCACATTTCTTAAACGTTGCATAGACAGTCCCTTTCCCACCAGTCCACCCCAAAGAATCCCAAAGTCCAGAACCCTCTGGCCTGGAGGTTAGCCACTGGTTTTGTTAGTGACTGGGCCTTGGCCGACTCTACCGCAGGCCCTTCCTCCAACCAGTCCTCTCCAATGGATGTCACAGTCCTGGTGGGTAGTTTTTGGGCGGTGTCTGCCAGTCCTGAGGTCATAGTCCATCAACAACAGGGAAAGGGAGTAGCTGGGTTCTGCTGCCTGTTACTCCTTTTTCTCATAACGGTGACGGTGGGAGGTGAGGCATGGCTCTTTATTGACAACTACCCACTTCTTGACATCAAGGGCAAACCACCCTCACTCTCCACAGTGACAGTTCGGTGCTTTCCCACTAGGATTGGCTTGGGTAGACAGGGGGTGGCCATCACGAGGCATGGGACTTTCCCGGTCACTAGGACAACCACCTGGGGCGCGGGCACCACTTGGGGAAAAGGAAGGAGCATCTTCACACTTGAGCAGTTCACCCCGGGCACAGATTGGGGTGAAGAGCACAGTCAGGACCTTGGTCCAGGCATCACCTTACACCTGTGGCTTGGAGCCGGCAGCTGCAGGGGATTCCAGGGTCTGTGGAAAGTGCAGGAAACACCCGCAGCCTGTTCCACATTTCATCCATGTGATTGGAGGGACCCCGACCAGAAAGGACACACAGTGGGAACACCGGCGGTGACCTCAAAATTAACCTGGATCAGCTGGGGCCCATCACGGCAGAGACCGGCACTCCAAGGGTGACAACCGGACTGTCAGTAAAAGACTTTGACCACAAGCACTGAGTCAGCCCTTCATTGCCGTCACCGTCGACCCGCGCTCCGGCGCCATTGGCTATTACCTACCCCATCATCCTCCCTGGTGCCTAGCTCTACCTGTGGGGAGCTGAACCATCCTGGCTGCGACACCATCCACCCCAGAGGACAGCACCTGCAGCGGTGGCCAATCCCTGGCTGCACACCACAGGTGGCGTCACGAGACAACTACTCCCAACATCCTCAACCCCTTCATCCTCATCATCCCACCATCCATCCCTTCGTGGACACCTCGGGGTCACGAAACCGGGTAGAGCCACCCGTGACAACCCCCTGACCCTCACCGACCCAGTGACGAGTATTCCCCAGGCCCCGTGGGGTGCTCCATTTTGCTATCACAAACAGGATTCTGTGCCCGCAACAACGGGTACTGTGCGCCTTACAGAACTGTGTTAAAACGTATTTCTTGAAAAAGACAACCACCACTGACTATTCCGCGCGAGACAAGAAGGGGTGTGTCATTGTGGGCGGGACCCAAAGAGAGCGCGAAGGAGAGCCCCACTGTTGGAAACCAGCAGGAAACCCTGTGCCTGCAAGGATACGTCCACAGAAGAGGAAGCCGAAGCTGTTCCCATAGCCGTAACAGCAGCTCCAGTGATACTGTCTACTACGCCGTATCTCCCAGGAGCAAAATGGCTACCCCAGTATTCCAGGGAAGCATATACCCTGACTGAGTTTGAGGAGAGACCCGATCCTGACACCATGGACATCCTAATACCGGGTTGTTGCTGTTGTAAGCAGGCTGGACATTTTGCCAGAGGATGTCCCATGAGTATCCAGAACCAGCGGGCTGCGTCCAGCCCTCTGGTACCACCAGCAGCCAAGAAAGAGTGAAGGTTTCCTTATGCGACAAGTTGTTGTTTATATGTTACAATTGATTACTCTGCTGATTTGAGATGTTTGAGTTGGTAATGCCTCCCATAAAGGGAAAATTGTTACATGTTTCTTTTTCTGCATAACAAAATTGCAGTGTACCATTGTTATTTTATTGCAGCCCGGGAGTACTGCGATTTTCTGTGGGGTAATGTGGCACCCCTGAGGCTTCAGTCGCCACAGGGTACTGCATCTCACTTATGGTGCAGTACTCATCCTGGGTATAGAATAGGTTAATGGTTTCTCACATTCACAAACCATACACAGTTAAGTGCTTTCCCACTAGGATTAGCCTAGGGTAGACAGGGGGGTGGCCATCACGAGGCATGAGACTTTCCCGGTCACTAGGACAACCACCTGGGGGGCGGGCACCACTTGGGGAAAAGGATGGAGCATCTTCACACTTGAGCTGTTACCCCTGGGCACAGCTTGGGGTAAGGAGCACAGTCAGGACCTTGGTCCAGGCATCACCTTACACTTCTGGGAGCACTACAAGACCTGTGGCTTGGAGCAGGCACCTCAGCACTGGCTCTAAGCAGGTACAGGGGATTCCAGGGTCTGCGGAGAGTGCAGGAAACACCCGCAGCCTTTTCTACATTTCATCCATGGATTGGAGGGACCCCGACCAGAAAGGAGACAGAGTGGGAACACCAGCGGTGACCTCGAAATTAACCTGGATCAGCTGGGGCCCATCACGGCAGAGACCGGCACTCCAAGGGTGACAACCGGCCTGTGAGTAAAAGACCTTGAACCGCAAGCACCGAGTCAGCCCTTCATTGCTGTTGCCGTCGCCCCGCGCTCCGGTGCCAATGGCTATTACCTACCCCATCATTCTCCCTGGGGCCTAGCTATACCTGTGGGGAGCTCAACCATCCTGACTGCGACACCATCCACCCCAGAGGACAGCACCCACAGTGGTTGCCAATCCGTGGCCGCATACCACAGGTGGTGTCACGAGACAACTACTCCCAACATCCTCAACCCCTTCATCCTCATCATCCCACCATCCATCCCTTCGTGGACACCTCGGGGTCATGAAACCGGGCAGGGCCACCCGTGACAACCCCCTGACCCTCACCGACCCAGTGACGAGTATTCCCCAGGCCCCGTGGGGTGCTCCATTTTGCTATCACAAACAGGATTCTGTGCCCGCAACAACGGGTACTGTGCGCCTTACAGAACTGTGTTAAAACGTATTTCTTGAAAAAGACAACCACCACTGACTATTCCGCGCGAGACAAGAAGGGGTGTGTCATTGTGGGCGGGACCCAAAGAGAGCGCGAAGGAGAGCCCCACTGTTGGAAACCAGCAGGAAACCCTGTGCCTGCAAGGATACGTCCACAGAGGAGGAAGCCGAAGCTGTTCCCATAGCCGTAACAGCAGCTCCAGTGATACTGTCTACTACGCCGTATCTCCCAGGAGCAAAATGGCTACCCCAGTATTCCAGGGAAGCATATACCCTGACTGAGTTTGAGGAGAGACCCGATCCTGACACCATGGACATCCTAATACCGGGTTGTTGCTGTTGTAAGCAGGCTGGACATTTTGCCAGAGGATGTCCCATGAGTATCCAGAACCAGCGGGCTGCGTCCAGCCCTCTGGTACCACCAGCAGCCAAGAAAGAGTGAAGGTTTCCTTATGCGACAAGTTGTTGTTTATATGTTACAATTGATTACTCTGCTGATTTGAGATGTTTGAGTTGGTAATGCCTCCCATAAAGGGAAAATTGTTACATGTTTCTTTTTCTGCATAACAAAATTGCGGTGTACCATTGTTATTTTATTGCAGCCCGGGAGTACTGCGATTTGCTGTGGGCTAATGTGGCACCCCTGAGGCTTCAGTCGCCACAGGGTACTGCATCTCACTTAAGGTGCAGTACTCATCCCGGGTATAGAATAGGTTAATGGTTTCTCACATTCACAAACCACACACAGTTAAGTGCTTTCCTACTAGGATCGGCCTAGGGTAGACAGGGGGTGGCCATTACGAGGCATGAGACTTTCTCGGTCACTAGGACAACCACCTGGGGGGCGGGCACCACTTGGGGAAAAGGAAGGAGCATCTTCACACTTGAGCTGTTACCCCTGGGCACAGCTTGGGGTAAGGAGCACAGTCAGGACCTTGGTCCAGGCATCACCTTACACTTCTGGGAGCACTACAAGACCTGTGGCTTGGAGCAGGCACCTCAGCACTGGCTCTACGCAGCTACAGGGAATTCCAGGGTCTGCGGAGAGTGCAGGAAACACCCGCAGCCTTTTCTACATTTCATCCATGGATTGGAGGGACCCCGACCAGAAAGGACACAGAGTGGGAACACCAGCGGTGACCTCGAAATTAACCTGGATCAGCTGGGGCCCATCACGGCAGAGACCGGCACTCCAAGGGTGACAACCGGACTGTGAGTAAAAGACCTTGAACCGCAAGCACTGGGTCAGCCCTTCATTGCCGTCGCCCCGTGCTCCGGCGCCAACGGCTATTACCTACCCCATCATTCTCCCTGGGGCCTAGCTCTACCTGTGGGGAGCTGAATCATCCTGACTGCGACACCATCCACCCCAGAGGACAGCACCCACAGTGGTTGCCAATCCGTGGCCACATACCACAGGTGGTGTCACGAGACAACTATTCCCAACATCCTAAACTCCTTCATCCTCATCATCCCACCATCCATCCCTTTGTGGACACCTCGGGGTCACGTAACCTGGCAGGGCTCCCGTGACAACCCCCTGTGCCTCACCGGCCTGGTGACGAGTATTCCCCAGGCCCCACGGGGTGCTCCATTCCCACGCCGCACTGTATCCCGCGCCCCCATATACTGTGCTGCCGGCTGGGATCGGAGGTCCGAGGTGACATGAGCGAGGAGGGGTGATCTGCAGCCTGAGCGGTACTGCACTACAGATGTCACGCCGCGATCACTGCTTCCAGCCGCATGCACTCACCTCAGACCTATGCCCCTGGCAGCCTGTCCTATCAGCCTTGTGTCTGTTCCTCCCATCAGCGATCATAGCACAGAGCAACGAGGAGTGGAGGCCCTAGGTGAGCACACACTCAATTCATTTTCATTGAGCATGTCTGTTCAGCACGTGACCACATCTATGGAAATCGCATACTTACAGCTTTAGAACCTCCCACTCTAACCGCCGGCACCAGAGAATCCTGACAGCGTGCAGTGTGCACACTGTGAGAATTCAGAAGGCTGCAGTCACTTAAGGCCCTGTCACACATACAGATAAATCTTTGGCAGATCTGCGGTTGCAGTGAAATCATGGACATATTGTTCCATTTGTACACAGCCACAAACCTGGCACTGATTGTCCACAATTTCACTGCAACCACAGATCTGCCGCAGATTTATCTCTGTGTCTGACAGGGCCTTTAGAGTGACACATAGAGTGACTACAGACTCACAAATTTGGACAACCCCTTTAATGCTCCTAACAACATAAATAAAAACATAGTAACCCTTAACTTGTCAGATGGCACAAGACTTTATTAAAGAGATTGTCCACTACTTTAACCTTAATGACCTTTCCTTAGGATAGATCACCAATGTCTGACTGGTCGGGGTCCGGCACCTGGCAACCCCGCCAATTCCCTACTCTAGGTGTCGGTGGTGGCAGGTGGCTGGAAGTGCTCAGTTCTGCATCTGCTCCGTCTTCTGATAGTGGCAGTAGTCTCCTGTTACAATCAATGAGGTGGATGTGCAGTACCCAGCCGCGGACACCATCAGAGGACGGAGCAGATCCAGAAATAAGCATTTCCGGCCACCTGCACCATAACCAGCTGATCAGTGGGGGTCCCATTGCGCTCACATCAGAAGCAATGCGCAAGTGGGACCTAGTATCACAAATAAACATTTACATTCAGGTACCTTATACATGATGTTGTCTCCGGTTGTTTCTTTCTATTCTTCTTCTTGTCCTGACGCAATGATGACTTTCACATTCACATCTCGTCTCTGCAGATTTCCATCTTCTCCGGTCTTCTGTAACACATCCTGACACGATGCCCCTAAAAGTAGCAGAATGATTATAATACTTCTATTTAAAAATATCTGCTCTACGCTGTGCCCCAGAATAATTTATGGCCCCTCACAGTATTCTCTGCACAAAATATGACCCACACTGTCCCTCTTATGGTACATGCCCTCCATATTCCCTCTCTTTCCAAACTGAGCCTACTGTTTACAGTGTCATTTACACTGTGTCCCCTTATACTGCCCAGTCTCTATACTGTGCCTTCATCACACTCCCCCTCCTTGCTATAACCTCACACTGTCCTCCCATTATGCCCCCTCTCCATACCACCCCCTTCCACTACCCAGTCTTTATTCTGTGCCCCTCATGTTCTTCTCATCCCTTACTGTCTCCTCACTACCTCCTGTGTGTCCATATACTTTTCCACCTCACTCCCCATCCTTCCCACTTGCTCCTCATACCATGTCACTCTTTATTCTGTGTCCTCAAAATTTCTTTCCAGTTCGCTCCACATCCTCTCTGTCCCCATGCATCACCCCTCATCCTCTCTGTCCCCATGCATCACCCCTCATCCTCTCTGTCCCCATGCATGAAACCTCATCCTCTCTCTCCCCATATTATGAGACAATTTCTCAATGGTTGAGCCATAAGGTAAATACTCCGCCAGCACTGGCGCTGGCGGAGTATATGCACCACTCGTAGTAGCGTACAAGAAAGGAGAACAATCGAGTGTATATGCAAATGGAAATTTTTATTATCAAAAAAGGACAAACGCAAGACAGCAATAAAAAGAGTTAAAAACTACCACTGAATCAAGGGGGGCATACACTGTGATACAGACGTACAATGTGGTTATTGTCAATAGCCGTGGGAGAGGTGAACATGTAGACGTGCTCTATTAAACCACCAAAATAGGTGTAGTATGGTAATGGAATCTACTGTTCACAATCTCTACTAGTCGTGGGAGAGGCATACAGTTTAAAGCAATGATGGAATGGTAAAAACTCCGCGGCATCCTTGTAAGGAGCCACTATGTGCCTCCCCTTTCCAATCCCTTTGGCTCCCGTGGCCCGACACATGGATGTTTTCCTTGTGGACGATGCGTAGCATGTCCAAACATCCTTCGTGCCACGACTTTTTCCTCATCTGATGGGACACGGACTTTGGACATACGGCATTATATCACGTGTACGACTACACACGTGATCTATTATGCCACTTGTCCGTGCTCTCTGGTATATATAGGGCTCACGTCACGTGAGCTGCGTGTACGTACCAGGGAGCACGTTCGAGACATTTGTGCTGCCTCTGGGGTCATTGACGTGGGTCTCCTGAAGACATTACCGCGGCACTTCAGGAGTTTTCACGGATGCGACCCCTCAGGACTCAAAATTAGAGGCATTGACGTTGTTCGTGGCGGATCCCGAGGAGGTGACCTAAATAAAAGGCTAGCTCAAGTTGAAGCTCGCTGGATTACCACTCTCGGGACCCTCACACCTCATGGCTTAAATGAGAACATCAGTTTTGCCCCTTTTCTATAGGGACATCGATTCCATGCATTTTCTTTCTCTTGTTTTCTTTATATCATCTGGTCTTTTATATATGTTTTTCTATTGTTTTTAATTTTGTTTAATAACCTTGTCTACCCCTAATCAATGGGGTCTATCTGGCATGTTTCTTGTTTGTTTGCCTACTGGATTTCTGATATTATGTTATTTATCTTTATTATTCAGTATCGTCTGATTTGTTTTGACATCTCATTGGCTCCCTGGACGTGGTCCTTCTCCATGGTAACATCGAGTCAGTCCATCAATCAAGATCATCGGTTATGAAAATGATGAACGCCTATATAATGGACTATTATTTGATTCCTTGGATACCATTATTTATAACATGCACTTGTTATATCGTGCCGCCATTTGGATGGCTTGGTGGGCGTCGGGCTGTATACAATTGTTTTGAGTGAGCATTTTTGGCATCCTATATGGGAATATTAGTGGCTAGATGTTTCACCTATCCAGCTTGTATTGGAGCATATACTATAGGGACCCCCCCTTTTTTCTCTCCTTGTTTAAGGAATAGCCCTAATTTAAACATGTTTTGCCAGTATGGCGTCCCTTAGCCCTCTTTGGCTCACTGTGGACACTTTTGCTTTGCCCTCTGGTTGCACGTACCAGGGGTGATGTATTGGTGTCCCATGGTGTGTCACGGCGGGTTTTGGGACTGGCCGGCTGACACAGGATGTTTTTTCATCTTTGCTCCTCCCTTGTGTGTGCGTGGCCCGTAGTTCACAGGTTTTTCGTGACGGTTCTATGGGTACTTACTAATATCTTTTATGATCTTGGTACCCGCTATTCTATGCTCGGATATCTATTATGTAGTTGGCCCATTTATTGCATGTCCCACATGCCCCAGTTATAGCTATGGGGTCCCGTTACTATTATACACGCCCCTATAGGTGGTTAAATCCTAATATCCAATGGTTCGGCCCCATGCGGTGCGTGTCACCACATGACGCGCTGTGGGGGGGCGGGATCTCCGGAAGTGTCTCCGTACGTGGTGTCCTCTGCTCCCGTCAGCCTATGGCTGGGTTGGAGCGCGTGATCGCCATGGTTACGCGTCCATGGCGTCACGCGCTCGCTCCCGATCTGGTGAGGGGGAGGGACGTCTCGTATGTTTAGACTTCCTGGATCCCCGTGCATAACACTGTTTACATATTTTGCCGATCTCTGTGGTCTGAACAAGCACGGAGATATTCCCCTCATGGTGATACCTACTATAGTTGTTTTTAATGTAGCACTCTGGGCTGATTAATGTGGATTCATCTTATTTTGATGGATTACTATTTTTGAGTTGCATGAAAGAGCCATGTGATTGACAAGCGTCCACAGTGGGCTATCAGCCTATCAGATCATAGATGGGCTGTTTCATCAGCCCTCCCACGTACTTCCTGTTTGGGAAGCCAACACCTGACGGCGATAGGAATCATCCAGTGGGCTATTTATATCCATTAGGTTCACAATGCCAGTAGGGTCTCCTCCTTGAAGAAGCAACAACACCTCATGAAACGCGCGTTGGTGGTGATCCCTTCCTTTCCTGGGTATGTGCATTATGTGATTTTATATATGTGACGTCAATGGCTGGTTCTTTTTGTGGGCATGTGGTTTTTACCATGTACTTTTTCCTTGACAATTGACATCTTTTATTGGTATGCACTTGCACCTTATATTTTGTGGCATTATGTTTGCTAAAGAACTTCCTTTTTGGCACTTGCCTAAGTAATGTTTGGTAACTGTTGGCCCGTGGTCAGAAACTGCTTATGTGGTCCTCTACATGCCTGGGTGGGGTTGGACTTTATTATTGTATGTACTGCATTGTCAGTTGAATAGAATACTGATATTTTCCACTTACCCCGGCGTGTTTGGTCACGACTAGAGGATCACATTATAACCAGTATTTATTTTCCTCCATGGCTAATTGTTAACATTGGCAATATGCTTGCTAAGGAACTTTTTTGGCACTTGGCTAAATAATTTTTGGTAACTGATAACACTTGGTCAGAAACTGGTTATATGACCATCTATACACCTGGGTTATGGTTGGACTTTAATTTATACATTGCAATTGTCAGTTGAACAGGGTATTGATACTGTCCACCTACCCCGGCATGTTGGTTACTCCTCATATACCTTCATTACCTTTCTCTCCCACGACTAGAGGACCATACTATAGCCAGCACCTCTCCTCTCCACGGCTAGTTTTTACCATTCCATCATTGCCTTAAACTGTATGCCTCTCTCACGACTAGTAGAGATTGTGAACAGTAGATTCCATTACCATACTACACCTATTTTGGTGGTTTAATAGAGCACTTCTACATGTTCACCTCTCCCACGGCTATTGACAATAACCACATTGTACGTCTGTATCACAGTGTATGCCCCCCTTGATTCAGGGGTAGTTTTTAACTCTTTTTATTGCTGTCTTGCGTTTGTCCTTTTTTGATAATAAAAATTTCCATTTGCATATACACTCGATTGTTCTCCTTTCTTGTACTCTCTCTCCCCATGCATGAAACCTCATCCTCTCTCTCCCCATACTGTGTCCAAAGATACTTCCCCTCTCCATCGTCTCTTCCCACCATACTCTGTCCAGATAGTTCCCCCCTTCCCCCCTACTGTGTATATAGATATTGCCCCCTCCGCACCCTCTGCCCCCAAAAGTGTTTCCCCAGATGGTTCCAATTCCCCACCCTCTGTCCCCCCCATAGTGTGTCCACAGATAGTTCCTTCCCACACCCTCTCTCCCCCATACTGTTTCATAAATACTCCCCTCTCACCCCATAATGTTTCTCTTCCGTGTCTTTAGCTCCACAGTGGAGCACTTAGCAGCGTTTCTCTGCCGCCTCTGCGCTGCGGCGCTGGCTTCCGGGTCAGCAGTGTGATCAGCTGACCTGATCACATGAAAGCCGTTGCGCTCACCCGGAAGTCAGCACCAGGGATCACCGCTTGAAATGTCCTCGTGTCTGACAGATACAAGGACCGCGCGCTGCACTTTCTATGAGTGCGGCTGTCAGCGTGACAACCACGCTCAGAGAATAGCGGCTCCCACCACGGCAGACTTCCACACCACCGCATCAGGCAGCCCGACAGTGCCCCGCCAGTTCCCCCCTAGATACGCCTCTGACTTGTGACTCCGCTCCACATGGCTAATTTGTATAATTTACAAATTAGCCATGTGGACAGAGCCAGAGGCCCTCTTCAGATTTTCCGGTACGTCGTACCGGCGCGTACCGCCGCAAAAAAAGCACTGATAATAATACATCTTAAACCCCTGGTCGCCAGTTGACGCCAACCGCTGCTCTGCTCTAGCTCTGCTACATGGCTAGCCCGCATTCTCACGCAGCAGCACTTAGACGTTCACTTTAAAACATGACTGTACCACAGTGCATCCAGTATAAGGGGTGCTTCACACACAGCGAGCTCACTGCCGAGATCGCTGCTGAGTCACGCTTTTTGTGACGCAGCAGTGACCTCATTAGCGATCTCGCTGTGTGTGACAATGAGCAGCGATCTGGCCCCTGCTGCGAGATCGCTGCTCGTTACACACAGCCCTGGTTCGTTTTCTTCAAAGGTGCTCTCCCGCTGTGACACACAGATCGCTGTGTGTGACAGCGAGAGAGTGACAAATGAAGCGAGCAGGGAGCAGGAGCCGGCGTCTGACAGCTGAGGTAAGCTTGTAACCAAGATAAACATCGGGTAACCACCTTGGTTACCCGATATTTACCTTAGTTACCAGCCTCTGCAGCTCTCATGCTGCCTGTGCTGCCGGCTCCGGCTCTCTGCACATGTAGCTGCTGTACATATCGGGTTAATTAACCCGATGTGTACAGCAGCTAGGAGAGCAAGGAGCCAGCGCTAAGCAGTGTGCGCGGCTCCCTGCTCTCTGCACATGTAGCTGCTGTACACATCGGGTTAATTAACCCGATGTGTACTGTAGCTAGGAGAGCAAGGAGCCAGCACTCAGTGTGCACGGCTCCCTGCTCCCTGCACACACA
Organism: Anomaloglossus baeobatrachus; assembly: GCF_048569485.1. NCBI lineage: Eukaryota > Metazoa > Chordata > Amphibia > Anura > Aromobatidae > Anomaloglossus > Anomaloglossus baeobatrachus. The sequence continues at coordinate 455,588,004 of NC_134356.1, forward strand.
GCTAAGCGGTGTGCGCTGGTAACTAATGTAAACATCGGGTAACCATACCCGATGTTTACCTTAGTTACCAGTCTCCGCAGCTTCCAGACGGCGGCTCCGTGCAAGCGCAGCGTCGCTTGCACGTCGCTGCTGGCTGGGGTCTGTTCACTGGTTGCTGGTGAGATCTGCCTGTTTGACAGCTCACCAGCGACCATGTAGCGATGCAGCAGCGATCCTGACCAGGTCAGATCGCTGGTCGGATCGCTGCTGCATCGCAAAGTGTGAAGGTACCCTAACATTCAGACATTATGTAAATGCAGTAAGTGGGAGTAAGCTGACCACCTCCTACAGTACCACTGGTTCCATGATTGATTGAGTTTGTACTGTAAGAGAAATTGAATGTCACAAATCAAGCTGTGTCAAACACTGTCTACGCAAACTATCAGGAGGCATTTTCACTACATTAAGCTACAATCCAGATTCCAAGCTACAAATCTATTAGTTAGGCATCGTGTACAGTTTGCATTGTACTCCAATATAAACATTTGTCATATTTTTTTGTATGATCAATTTGGATTATATTCTTATATAACCACAAGAGGTCGCCTGTGCACAATAGGTTGAAATGATTATACAAAAATGCTGATAGTAACATCATCACACGGCATTCAAGGTTTGTATCTGACGAAGTCAGTTCATTGGGTCCCACATTGTTCATCTGACCCCTTCAACTGTCTTGTAACATGTAGCAGCAGCTCTGCTGAATACACATTACAAACCAAGCAAAACTGTGCACAGATTACAGTGGAACCTTGGTTTACGAGAACAATCCGTTCTGGGAGTGTGCTTGTAAACCAAGTTACTCGTCTAGCAAAGCAAAATTTCCCATAGGAAATAATGCAAGCTCAGACAATTCGTTCCACAACTTGTTCAATGTCCCATCCTGGTCCTCTATTGTGCCATTTCACACATGCACAAACCAGAGGCGTATCTAGGGGGGGGGGGCTGGTGGGACATTTGCCCTGGGCTCAGTGTCAGGGGGGGCGCTGTCGGGCCGACTGATGAAGCACTCTCAGTCTCCTCAGTGGCCAGGGCCGGCTTCAGCACCCGTCAGCAAGGACGGTAATGTATGCTGCGGCCCCCGGGCCGAGTTCCAGGGACCACAGCGCTCATACCAGCAGCTGCACTTTCCTGACTGCCGGATCTTAAATCCTCACATGCACGCATCTTACACCGCCGCGTGTAGGGTCTAAGTTCATCTTTGGGCGGAGCTAACACGCAGCATGCACAGCGCTCCCACAGATGAAGGTAGATGCTAGAATATACGGTCACGCCCACTAACCTGGAAGGAGCCCATACATTCTAGGCTCAACCCACAGATGAAAAGAGGAGCAGAAGCATTAACATCCCGACAAGCTGTATGTGCTGTCCCCCTACTCCTAGTGGTGTATACCCTGCAGAACTGTCTATCCCCCTACTCCTAGTGGTGTATACCCTGCAGAACTGTCTATCCCCCCACCCCAGTGCTGTATACCCTGCAGAACTGTCTATCCCCCCACCCCAGTGCTGTATACCCTGCAGAACTGTCTATCCCCCCACCCCAGTGCTGTATACCCCAAGAACTGTCTATCCCCTGACCCTAGTGCCGCATACCCCCAGAAATGTCTATTCCCCCACCCCAATGCTGTATACAACCAGAACTGTCTATTTCCCTGACCCAAGTGCTGTATACCCCTAGAACTGTCTATCCCCCCCCACCATGCGATACGCTAATGTGGCTCCAGCCTTTATTTTTGATACTGACTAATTCTCATCATTAGGCCTCAGTCTCACATGTGCATTACTTCCCATGCGAGAGCATCAGATGCAATATGCTAATGACCCTCGGCTCAGGCTCTGCTGCGAGCCTGAGCCGAGTGACATGCGATTGTCATCCGATCTTGTGATCGGATCACAGGTGCGGACAAGAGGAAGGCAGGGAGTAATTCTCCCCCTTCTCCACGGGCTGTCTCTGCGTACATTGTACTGCACTCTGATTGATGACATCCAAGTGCAGTGCAATGTTTCACATGCTCCCATAGACCTGTAAGGGTGTGTGAGCTGAGATTCGCTGCCAAATGCAGCATGCTGCTATTCTGTTCTCATGTCAATATATCATGAAAAATCAATCACTGATGGACACTGCCCCATAGTTTTACACTTGTGTAAGTGCAATTCAATGGTTTATCGGATTGCACTCGTCCATGCAAAACGCAAGTGGAACTGAAGCCTTAGGCCGGCGTCACACGGTATGATCTATCGTGCGATCGCGGTTGTGATGCTGTGTTTCTGTACTGATGGGAGTTCTAATTATGTATTTCTGAACCTCTGGTGGTTCTGGTGCTGTTACTATCGTATTTTTCGGACCAAAAGACGCACTTTTTCCCCCCCAAATGTTGGGGGAAAGTTGGGGGTGCGTCTTATGGGCTGAATGTAGGGCTGCACGGAATGAGGGTGATGCGGTGGAGCGGGTTATCGGGGGCATGAGCAGGCTGCAGCATTTATTTTACTGCATGATAGAGACCCGCCCACCGGCAGCTGTGATTGGGTGCAGTGAAACAGCTGTCATACATCTTGGGGGCGTGTCTGACTGCAACCAATCATAGGCGCCAGTGGGCAGGTAAAGCAGGGAATACGACATTGAATAATGAGCGTCCGGCTTTTTCAAAAGAGGAGAAGCCGCCACAGTGTGAACGCCGTGCAGCGCCGCACTGGTGATCGGGGATTGGTGAGTATGAGAGAGGGGGGAAAGGAATAGACTGACATGGACAGAGAGAGAGAGACCGACAGAGAGAGAGACGACCATAGACAGAGAGAGAATAGAGACCAAGAGGGAGAGACCGACTGACAGAGATAGAGATTGACCGACATTACGCGACCTCACTCATTTCCAGTGCTTTGTGACACATGCGATAAATGTATTTAGAAAAACGTATGTCACTAGGATGGTGTGAGTGCCGGTCCGTGTGACATCCTTTTTTTTTACACTCCCATAGAGTTGCATTGGAGAGACTCGCACGAGAAACTCTTCAAATAGCAGCTTGCTGCGATTTTTTTCGCAGTCCGATTTGGAGTGAGAAAAAAAATCGCAGATGAGAGCTAATTCATTGAATAACATGTGTCCGAGTGCAATGCGAGATTTTCTCGCATTGCACTTCTGCGAGAAACTCGCAAGTGAGAAGCCGGCCTTAGAGACTTTCCAGCGATCCCGGCCAGGTCGAGATCGCTGGTGGGATCGCTAGAAAGTCTCAGTGTGTAAAGGCGCCTTAACTTCATAGAATTTTAGCGATACAGAGTTCTCATCAATTACTACATCTCTGCTAATTGTTACTGTGTTGGTCTCTGGGTGCAGGATTCTGTATCCTTTTTGAGTTTCACTATACCCTACCAGCACCCCTTGGTTTGCATGATTCCAATTTGGTGCGTTTTTCTTTGGGAACATACACAAATATTTTGGTTCCAAATATCCTGCGGTGCTTCAGGTTAGGCTTCTCGCAGTTCCATAGGTCATATGGAGTTTTATTTATGGCTTTTCCTGGCAGTCTATTTTGAAGATATCAGGCTTCATGATGGCTTCTCCCCAATATGTAGATTTGTATCAAACAACATATTTCTTCCACTTTCACAGAAAATACGATTCTTTATCTCTTCATTGCCATTCTGTTCTGGATTGTATGGAATGGTAGTCTGGAACGCGATTCCATTCTTTTTCAAAATGGTTTGCACTTTACCACTTGTATATTCAGTTCCATTATCTGTACGCACTGTTTTTGGCTTTCTTTCAAATTTGTTAAACACTTCAATAAGATATTCTTCAAGTTTCTGTGGAACTTCATCATTACTGTGAAGCAGGTGAGCGACCATATATCTGGAAAAGTCATCAATGAATGTGAGATAATATCTCTTCTTGCTAGGAGTTTGAATACTCATTGGACCGCACACATCTGTATGTATCAAATCCAGTGGTTGTGCAGACCTAGTGGTGCTTATGTGCCGCCCTGTGCTCGGCAGCAGCCGAGCCGCTCGGATCCGGACCTTAAGTGGGTGGCTCGAGGGTCTCCGGACCCGGGGGTCCTGCGGTCACGTCGATCAAAAGGGGTTTGGTGGTTTGGGGACGTAGGTGTACGGCCGGAGCCGTGTTTGAGTTCGTGACACCACCCACGGGATGTGGTGAAGGTGGACACCACCACTGCAGTTACGGGGCACCTGGGGGAGATGTTATGCAGCAAGTTGTTAACCCCTCCGTGGGCAGGGATGGTGGCCCCGGGACCCGTTGGGGGTGCAGGGAGATGGGCAGCCGGAGGGCACTGATGTACTCACTATTAGTTAACACACGAGTCTCTGGTAAACCAAGATGATGGTGGTCGATGCCCGCAGCCGGCTGCAGTCTGTTCCCCCACCCGGTTGGTGGTCTCTGCCTTTCTCCTGCACCTGTTTGTGATGGTGGACTACCTGCGCTTGCAACTTCAGGAGTCCACTCCCCGGCTTGTGGTTGCCTGAGGAGCCCTTTGCCCGCAGACGCTGGCCCGTGGGATCTCTCTGCCGTGGCGGTGGCTTTCTATCCCCCTCGTTGGGCTGTTGCCTTCAGTCGGGACTTTGGGTGGGACAGGACCTATAGTCCTGGCCACAATCAGTTAATTAGCTAGCCCCCAGTAGCTTCTGGACCTAGCTTCAGGGTCTCAGTACCCCCCTTTGTGCTCCGGTTTCCGAGTCGGTTCCCCGGGTCGGTACCGGCGGGCCACTACCCTGTCCTGGTCCACCTCGGTTCCACCGAGCCGTCGGCCTGGCTCTTGCAGACAGAGGCCTCTGTCTGCCTCCTAGCCAGCAGTACTAGGGCTCCTACCCTGGCACCGGTTCAGTTTACTTCAGGCCTCTCACACACAGGCCTGACCGCCACTTCTCCTCAACACTCCAACTCATCTGAACTTTCCCACCCCAGGCTGTCTGAGACTCCTCGGTGGGCGTCTTCCAACCGCCTGGTTCCGCCCCCTGGTGTGTCCATCAAGTGCTGAGAGGGGTGACTAGGGTTTTAATGTTTAGCTGCTGTCACCTTGTTAGGGGACTGGTGTAGTGCGGGGCACTATCTGTGACTACCTGGCCCGGCCAGGGCATCACACTTATGTTAGGAAAGGATATTCTGGACATTTTCCGACAGCTTGTACACGTCATCGTTTGACTACACTGGTTAATTTTAATACCATTTGCAAGTTGAGCTAGTTTTCTTACTGCTTCTGGTTTTCTGTGCCCAAGACGTCTGTGCCATACATAGATACAGTTTTTATGCAGATCTTGTCTAGCACTGTACACGCTTTCTTTGCATTTTAGCTTATAAAGTTCATTGTTTATTTTTCCTTCTTCAAGAGTGTGACCCTTCTTTGAGATGATGCAGCTGTTATCTTTAAAAGTAACTACATTCCCCTGTTGTGTGAGCTTCGTTAGGGGTGCTTCACACACAGCGAGATCGCTGCTGAGATCGCTGCTGAGTCACGGTTTTTGTGACGCAGCAGTGACCTCATTAGCGATCTCGCTGTGTGTGACACTGAGCAGCGATCTGGCCCGTGCTGTGAGATCGCTGCTCGTTACACACAGCCCTGGTTCGTTTTTTTATTGTTGCTCTTCCGCTGTGACGCACAGATCGCTGTGTGTGACAGCGAGAGAGCGACGAAATGAAGCGAGCAGAGAGCAGGAGCCGGCATCTGACAGCTGCGGTAAGCTGTAACCAGGGTAAACATCGGGTAACCAAGGTGGTTACCCGATATTTACCTTCGTTACCAGCCTCCGCCACTCTCACGCTGCCTGTGCTGCCGGCTCCTGCTCTCTGCACATGTAGCTGCAGTACACATCGGGTAATTAACCCGATGTGTACTGTAGCTAGGAGAGCAGGGAGCCAGCGCTAAGCAGTGTGCGCTCCCTGCACATGTAGCGACGTTATGATCGCTGCTGCGTCGCTGTGTTTGACAGCTAAGCAGTGATCATAACAGCAACTTACAAGGTCGCTGTTACGTCACAGAAAATGGTGACGTAACAGCGACGTCGTTGTCGCTGTCGCTATGTGTGAACCCAGCATTACTTACAGAAAATTGCTTTCAAGGCTGGGGATAGAGAGCATCATTTACTGGGGTCTTTCTGCTTTGTGCTGAAGAAACTGGACAGTGGAGGTAGCCATCTTCTACTCATTCTGAAGTCATATAGTGACCGTTAGCTTAGATGACCTTTTCTGAGTTGCTTTCATTAAAAGGGTAGTTGACCCATTTTTTTTTATTTTTCCCTATCAATTCAAATCCCTATTATAAGTCACTTTTAATTGCCTTTTATTTCCAGTTCTGGCACTGAGCGGCACTATTCAGCACGCTCAGTGCCGATCACATGACTCCCGGGTGTTGTGGCCTCTGGCATCTGCTGATGTCACGTCAACTTTCGGGCTCTAACAGTTGACATTACATCAGCAGCTGCAGCTGCCTCTGATCGTGAGTGACTGGACTGTGGGCAGTGATCACCGCATGTCACAGCCCAGCATCAAAAGGAGAGTTCACTTACCCATCCTGCAGCTGTGTGTGGCCGGCACCAGGAGCGAAAGGAGAGGGAGAGGAGGAGTCAGGTTAGGTAAGTATGTTATCGCCCGGGGGGAAGGGGGGGGGGATGAGCAGAGCCCAGTTTGTGCACAGTGTGTGAGAGCAGAGAACAGTGTGTGTAGAGTGCAGAGCACAGTGTGTGTGTGTATGTACAGTGCAGAGCACAGTGTGTGTATGTAGAGTGCAGAGCACAGTGTGTGTGTATGTAGAGTGCAGAGCACAGTGTGTGTGTGTGTGTGTGTGTGTGTGTTCCACCCCCGTGTCAGCAGCCGGGCTGCTCGGATCTGGATCCGCGGTGGCTTGAGGGGCGTCCGGACCCGGGGGTCGTGCGGCCACTCAAATGAAGGGGGTATTTACAGGGGATTGTATATTTAGAGTTCGTGACGCCACCCGTGGTGTGTGGTAATATGGAGTACCATCGCTGCAGTTGGGAGAACCCGGGGGCGATGGAATGGGGCAGCTAGGTGTTGGAACGCTCCATGGGTAGGGGGGATGCCCCGGGACTCAATAACAGTGTTTGGGGAGTGCCGTTGGGAGTGAAGGGGTCACTTGCGTACTCACGCAGTCCATAAAGCTGACACCGACAACTGGATAAACCAAAGTTCTGGCCACAGCTGCCGCTGAGGGGAGCTAGTTTGGGTCCCGTCCCCACTGGTGTTGCCTGGTGATCCGTGACCTTCCTCCTGGCACTAAGTTCACTTGTCAGTTGGTCCCGGTAGTGTAGAACTAGTCGGGTCCCGCTCCCCAGTGTGGCTAACTGTGGGAGCTTGCTCTCAGGGTTCACGCTTGGGATTTTCTGGACTGTTTTTGTGGAAAGTGCTATCCCCCTTGTTGCGCTAGTACCCCGATTTTGGAGCGGTGTGAGTAAATTGTCAGGTTGCCTGAAGCTACTCCCTGACCTTGGGTCCACGTACCCTGTCGTGCCCTGGTCCCAACCCGGTGATGGTACAAGGCCGCCGGCTGTCCTCCTCGACAGTTCCGTGCCCCTTGTCACAATCCCCTGCGACCGGAGGTCCAGCTCCTACTAGGCCCAGACCTCCTTCTGCTACCTAGTTGCGTTCAAGGAGCCCGGCTCCTGAACTCCTCACTTCACTTTCTCCTTCTCACACACTAACTGACTCCTGACACTCCTGACCTCTCCTTACCAACCCCCCAAGTGGGCGAAGCTATTCCACTCAGGCCGTCCACTGGTGTGTATGGTGGTTGTGGTGCAGAGTGTACCTCGGACTTTAATTAGCTGTTGTATGCAACACCATATAGCTGGGGACCCGTAACCAAGGAGGAGGTGGATATTGCACAGAAGGGCAGATTGCACAATACCCTGTGACGACCTGATAGTCCAGGGCGTCACATATGTAGAGTGCAGAGCACAATGTGTGTATGTAGAGTGCAGAGCACAGTGTGTGTTTGTAGAGTGCAGAGCATAGTATGTGTATGTAGAGTGCAGAGTACAGTGTGTGTGTGTGTATGTAGAGTACAGAGCACAGTGTGTGTGTGTGTGTGTGTATGTAGAGTGCAGAGCACAGTGTGTGTATGTAGAGTGCAGAGCACAGTTTGTGTATGTAGAGTGCAGAGCACAGTGTGTGTGTAGAGTGCAGAGCACAGTGTGTGTGTAGAGTGCAGAGCACAGTGGTGTGTAGAGTGCAAAGCACAGTGTGTGTAGAGTGCAAAGCACTATCTCTGTCTGTATCCCTCTCTCTGTCTATATACTTCTCTCTGTCTGTCTGTATCCCTCCCTCTGTCTGTATCTCTCTTCTCTGTATCTCTCTTCTCTCTCTCTATTCTCTCTCCTCTCTTTTCTCTCTCCCTCTCTCTCTTTTCTCTCTCCCTCTCTCTCTTTTCTCTCTCCCTCTCTCTCTTTTCTCTCTCTATTTTCTCTCTTTTCTCTCTCTATTTTCTCTCTTCTCTCTATTTTCTTGCTCTCTGTTTTCTCTCTCTATTTTCTTTCTCTCTCTATTTTCGCTCTATTTTCTCTTTATTTTCTCTATTTTCTCTCTATATTTTTTCTCTCTATTTTCTCTCTCTCTTTTCTCTCTCTCTATTTTCTCTCTCTCTATTCTCTCTCTTTATTTTATCCCTCTCTATTTTCTCTCTCTCTATTTTCTCTCTCTCTATTTTCTTTCTATTTTCTATCTCTTGCTATTCCCTCTCTTTCTCCAGCTTTTGACTATTTTGAAAACTCCATGTTAAAAATGCATGCCACATGGATGATACGGATGACACAAGGAGACTAGGCAAGAGGGGAAAAAGCACTTGCATGACCCCCATGTTATATATATTTTTTTAAATTATTTATTTTTTTCACATGTTGCGCTGGACAATCATAATTTCTGTATACACACACATGCACAGACACACACACACACACACACACACACACACACACACACACACACACACTGAACTATATCAGAACAAGCAGAAGATAGACGCTTTCTTCCCCTGGCTGTGCAGAGCTTGGAGCTGCTGCTGTGCCTCTGATGTGATTTCTCTCAGTGCCACTCGAGACGCTCGGATCCGGGATCGTGGATCAGGTAGTCCGGGAGCTACAACCCCCGACTACCACTTCACTCCTCTCACTTCCCTGTCAACACTCATCTCCAACTCTTTCACTCTACTGACGTGTTCCATCCCGTGACACCTCAGCACCCCTAGGTGGGCGTCATCATCTGCCTGGCCCCGCTCACTGGTGTGTCCCTATTGTCCTTGGGGGGGTGGCTAGGCTTTGTAGCTGGTGTTTGTTGTACCTGTGTGTGGAGTTGTGTTGGTAGGACAAGGAGGAGAGAGTCCTGCATCTGGTAGATGGATGCAGTCTCCTGTGAAAACCTGATTTTGTCAGGGCGTCACACTTCCATAACATGCAGAGACAGGGAAGAGGGCAAGGAGGAGTCTTTGGGTGGAGATCTGAGTGGGTGTGAGATACAGACTGCTGCCACCGCAAAGGATCATGGAAGTTGTAGGAATTCAACACAGGAAGTCAAGAGAGAGATTAACCCCATCATAGCTGGAGCCAGCAATGAGGCTGTGCTGCTGCACCACGATAAAAGGTAATATTGCTAAAATAACATAATAGATATGTGGAGAAGCACATAATAGCAAGATTTAGGAGAAAAAAAAATCAGTTTTGGTAACTGGACAATTTTTTTAAGTTCAAAAAAGAAATTCTTGTTGTTTGTCATATCACTGGTTGCCAGAATCTATACACCATATATGCTTTGCAGATGGGCCTGTACTGACATTAAATGCAGCTTCAATACATGCAGAATTATCCTCTACAGCTGTTTTTAACCCTTTGATGACTATCCTGCTTTAAAATTTGACTGATTCTAGCTTTCTAAATTCTGCAGTCTGCTTTAAGGTGTCCAGGCCTTTTACAGACAAAACATTCATGAGTTTATCTTAAATTGCTCTTAATTATAGAGAAATCCTGTGTCTTTAATGCTGCTTCTGCTCTGGATCCATTACTGCTGCTTACAGACTCTGTTCTTCTCTTGTACTCATCTACAAGTTTGACTTTGACATACTCTAGTGTGAGCTCATCATCTGGCCGGACATCTAGTGCAGTGACAAGTGTGTCATAACGTTCTGGAAGGCTACTTAGTAGAAGTTACCTCATGTATTTATTATATGGAAAATGAACTTTTTTAATATTGTATGTTTGTTCAAAAATAAAATTTTGTTTTTTATACTTGAATAAGTCTCCTATACGTGTGTTTCGCACAAAGTATTTACCGTACTTAGTAGAAGTGCACCAACATGAAAATCTTTCATTTCTTCTCCAATGCCCCTGAGGAGCTCCACAGTCTCTAGGGTGTTTCTTATATAGTCCTGCATATTCTGGCCATCACTTAGCTTAGACTGATACAGCTTACTCATGAGATAAAGCTTATTTGCTGAGATTTGATCTTTCATGCACTTTGTGTAACTCATCCCACATCTCTTTTAAAGTTGACATTTGTATATATGCACAATTTGATTATCATCTATACTGAGGGAGATAATGCTTTGTGCTTTCTGATCCTTCTCTAGCCAATCATCTGGTAATGGATGAGGTACAGATTCCTGAGTATATTTCCATGTACCTTCTCTTATGAGCAGCATCTTCACCTTGACTTTCCAGGACTGGTAGTTCTGGTTAGTCAGGCTTAGCACTGTAAATTTGACAGGATTACTGCTAGTGGACATCTTCTCTGTTGTTCTGAGCTGCCTTTGCTTGGGGCTTGTTTTGCTCCGAGTTATTGCTTCTCTGGGTTACTCTGCGCCCATAACCTGTTGGCAGCGGGTTATTGACAATACTCTCCAAACGTGCAACAATAACGGTTGGTTTATTCAGGAACAAACAGAAACAAGCATAGTAAGCTTGATAGATTGCAGGAAATAATTTCTGTGTGTCACTGTCTCTGCTGCGTTTGCAAGCAGTTTCCTTACTCATGGACGGAAGGAACAGAGTTCAGTCACATCCTCTTCCTGTGAGACCTTCTGGAGTTTTTTTTTTTTTTTACAATAACTTTATTAACAGCATACAAACTTAGCAACTAAACACTCATAGACAGGGATGGAGTTGTTGCACTAAATTTATTTCAACACTTACAAACAATTACACGCAAGTACAAACAAGATGGGAATGTCCACCCATCTTACCATTAAGAAAGGAGATGAGTTCGGTGTACCATAGATGAATGTGCTTTGGTCAGACATGTGCACATCGACCCATGAACAAAAGGAAAAGACCTTGTGAAGATGCTGGCGAAAGCTGGTAAGATTGTGTCATTATCCACAGTGAAATGTTTACTGTATCAACATGGGCTGAAAGGACACTCTGTCAGGAAGAAACCATTACTCTAAAAGAAATATAAAAAAGCCAGATTATTGTTTGCAATTGCACACAGGAACAAAGACCTTAATTTTTGGAGACATGTACTGTGGTCTAACAAAACTAAAATTGAACTGTTCGGCCATAATGACCATCGTTACATTTGGAGGAAAAAGGGAGAAGCTTTGAAGCCTAAGAACACCATCTCAATTTTGAAACCTGGGGCTGGCAGCATCATGTTGTGGGGTTGTTTTGCTGCAGGAGGGACTGGTGCACTTCACAAAATAGATGGCATCATGAGGAAAGAAGATTATGTGGCAATATTGAAGCAACATCTCAAGACATCAGCCAGGAACTTAAACCTTGGGCGGAAATGAGTCTTCGGGACAATGACCAGAAGGATACTGCCAAACTGGTTACAAAGTGGCTTAAGGATAACAAAGTCAATGTTTTGGAGTGGCCATCACAAAACCCTGATCTCAATCCTATTGCAAATTTATGGGCAAAGCTGAAAAGGCCGGTGCGAGCAAGGCATACTACAAACATGGCTCAGTTACACCAGCTCTGTCAGGAGGTATGGGACCAATTTCCTCCAAACGATTGTGAGAACCTTGTGGAAGGATATCCAAAACGTTTGACCCAAGTCATACAGGGCATTTAAGGGCAATGATACTAAATATTAATGAAATGTATGTAAACTTTTGAGTCATAAAAATGCTTTAAAACATTCTCTCTCTCTCTCTCTCTCTCTCTCATTATTCTGGCAACTAAGATCATTATGTATCAGAATAATGGGAAGAAGAAAGTATGAAGAAGTTTTGGAACGGCTCATGATCCAAAGCACACTACATCTTCTGTAAAACATGTCGGAGGCAGTGCGATGGCATGGGCATGCACGGCTTCCAATGGCACTGGCTAATTAGTGTTTATTGATAATGTGAGTGAAGACAGAAGCAGCTCAGATTCATCCAAATGCAGCATAGTTGACTGGGCGATGTTTCACAGTACAGATGGACAATAACCCAACACATATTGTGAAAGCAGCACAGGAGTTTAAGGGAAAGAAGTGGAATATTCTTCAATGACTGAGTCAATCATTCAAATCTCAACCCCATCGAGCATGTTTAAGATACAACTTAAGGCAGAAAGACCCTCAAACAAGCAACAAATGAACTCAGTTGCAGTAAAGGCCTGAAAAAACATCACAACGGAGGAAACCCAGCGTTTGGTGACATCCGTGGCTTTCAGACTTCAGGCAGTTATTGCCTGCAAAGGATTACCTACAAAGTATTAAAAATTAATATTTTATTTTTGGTAAAGTTGATTTGTACAACTACTTGTGAGCCCCTGAAATTAAGAGTCTTTGTAGAAAAATGGTTGCAATTACTAAATGTTTCACAAGATATTTTAGTTCAATTCCTTTAATTAAGCTTGAAAATTGTTACTTCAATTTTCATTTTTGGTTATTTCATTTTAAATCAAAATAGCGGAATGCAGAGCCCAAATCATAAAGATTTGGTCACTGTCCAAGTATTTGTGGACCTAACTGTATGTAAGGCAGATTATAATAGAGGGCAAATTGTGCTATGGCCTAGGGGCCAGCGCTCAGATTGCCTCCATTAAAGTCTTGAACGTGTCAAGAGCTGATAGCTTTTTGTAATATACAAGTAGCATGGGCTCACTGCCTGCGACTGTTCTATGAAGTGATAATTGGGGAACAGGATGACAATGAATAATAAAATGGGGGGAAGAGGAGGACAGTGGGTAATAGTGTGAGAAATTAATTTGGGGGAGTGAGGATAGTGGGTAATGACTTGAGGAAGAAGGAGAGAGGGCAGTGGGTAATGAAGTGAAGGAAGAGGATGACAGTGCTCGCTCACACTAGCAGATAGTTAGAGTGGTAGCGCTGCATATGTGCCAGACGATTATGGAGATGCATATTCACTGCTCCCCATGCCCATATTCCCATATTACTGCCCACATCTTGGCACTCAAGCCGGTGGTGAGTGCTGTTCAGTATTATGGGAGTGGGGAACAGTGGATATTGATCCTCTTTATTAGCAGCACATGTGATCGCTCATCAGCTGGCTTCCTGCAGCTACTGGGCAATCATGAATGCCACTATTATTACGAGCATGGGGACCAGCGAATATGCCAGCAGCTGATGGTGGTTTAAGTAGGCTTGCATGGCAGTGACATCATGTGAAGTGCCACTTACACTCTAGAGTCAGTTGCGAGCATCAGAGGAGGACACCGGGGGAGCGGTGTGATGGGAATCATATGTGCCAAGATGGGACCATGATGTGGACATATATCAGGATGGGGCCATGATATGGAGATATACCAGGATGGTTACATATACTGGAATGGAGCCATGATTTGGATATATACCAGGATGGGGGCATATACTAGGATGAGGCCATAATGTGAACATATACCAGAATTGACCTGTGATGTGGACATATGCCAGGATAGGCCCATGATGTGAACATTTGCCAGGATAAGTCCATGATGTGGACATATGGCAGGATGGGGTCATGATGTAGACATATGCCAGGATGGTGCCATAATGTAGACATATACTAGTGTCGCGGGCGGGGAGGGGGGCCGCTGCGCTCACCACGCTCGGGTCTGGCGCTGCTGCTGCTGCTCGGTGGCTCGAGCGGTGGGCCGGATCCGGGGACTCGAACGGCGTTCCTCGCCCGTGAGTGAAAGGGGAATAGTTTTTGGGGTTTGGGAAGTCGTTTCGTGATGCCACCCACGGTTGTGGTGAGGTTGGGACACCACCGCTGCTCTAGACGGGGATCCTGGGAACGATGACAGGGAGCAGCCGAGATGTTTCTCTCCCCTCCGTGGGTAGGGGGATTTGGTGGTCCCGGGGCCCGGTGATGGTGACTGGGAGGTGGATGGCAGGAGTTGGGGAGGTGCAGGGTCGCGGGGGCAGCGCAGTGCCAGACGGCACGGTGGTACTCACTCAGCCAGTAACGTACACGGAGTCTCTGGTAAAACAAACGGCTGGATGGATGTGTCCCACAGACGGCTGCGGTGGTTACTCCCGGTAGGTTGGCGGTGACTGTCTCTCCCTGCACCTTTGATGTGTTTTCGGCCCCGATGGCTTCCCACTGGTGACCCGCTCCCCAGCGGTGTATTTGCCAGAGGAGCCCCTTTTGCCCACAGGCGCTGGCCCTGGGAACTCTAGCTGTGGCGGTAGCTGTATTTCCCTTCACGGTTGAGCGGTTGCCTTCAGTCGGGTCTTTGCTGCTGGGAAACCCCGGAGGTTCCCGTCGCTGAAGGATTTGACCGGTTTAACGGCGACTCCAAGCCTGGTCGGGGTCCGTAGGCCCTGCTGAATGGTGCTGGCTTCTCTTTGCTCCCCGGTCCGGTGTCGGCGGGCCACCGCCCGACCCCGGTCCTTACAGTTGTGCGTCAATCGGCCTCGCCTGCAGACGGTCACCACCGTCTGCCAACCTTGCTGTATGTGCCCGGGCCACGTACCCGGACACGATCAGTCTGCTCCACTACCACTTCCCTCAACTCTCCAAACTGTTCTCTCTCCTTTTCCCGCCTCCAGGACTGTGAACTCCTCGGTGGGTGGGGCCAACTGCCTGGCTCCACCCCACCTGGTGTGGACATCAGCCCCTGGAGGGAGGCTACAAGGATTTGTGTGTGTGACTGATGTGCCTAACCGGGGTGTGGGGTGTGTTGTTGCAGTACCTGTGACGACCTGGCTTGTCCAGGGGGCCACATTCCCCCTTGGTTAAACGCAGACCGTCCGCGGGCTGCCCGTCCATCACCGGTTTTATTTTTCCCTTTTTTTTTTTTTAAACTGTAGAAATGTAGAAAAACATATAAAAACACATTTGAACATATGCATACTTTTTATGAACTTCCCTTAACGGGAGGCACGGTTCTTAAACGTTACTAAACGGTAGTCAATTTTTATTAACAACGGCTTCCGCTCTTCCCCCGCCCAAACAACCTGGCCCTGATGCTGCCCCTAAGAAGTGGGCAGCACCCCTTGCCCCAGTCCAGAACCAAATTGCCCGAGCGGGTACGGTCTCTTTCAGGGGACCCACATCCATGGGGGACCCCTGACCCCCGGAGGTTGGCCACCGGTCCAGGTGGTGGCCGGGCCCCAGCCTACTCCACTGCGGGCCCTTCCTCCAATCAGCCTCTCCGGAGGCGGTAACGGTATAAGCCAACATTTTTATTTACATGCCACTAGTTTGTGGTTGCCCTGCAAGTTCTCGGGCTTGTCCGTAAGCAGTTTCTTACGCAAACGGTGCAGAAAGTCCCTACGGGGACTGGTTGCCGGCAACGGCCGGTTAAATCACAGTGAAAATCAGGTTACAGTTCGGCTGATTACTTTTCCTATCATTCGGTTACACATTTATACATTCAACAGATCACACCCCTAAATGGTAGTCTCCCTGTACCTAAGCGGGGGTCGACCTAGGTTGGGGCGTGTGGACCCACGTGGCCCGATGTCAGTGGTGGTAGGCAGTGAGGCAGAGGACACAGCTGGTCCCTCCCCCCGGCTATCGTGTGGGGCAGGCAGAGGCATAGGGGAGCTGGGTGCAGGCACATCCCTGGGCGCTGGGTCGCTAACGGCCACTTCCATCTCTTTTTCCTCCACGGGTTGTGGGAACAGTATTACTGGAAGAATCACTGCGCCGTTCTGTGTAGGCCAATCGGCCGGGAAATCGCCCATCATGGTGTGGATTACCCCTTTTTCCTTCTCCTCAGCCGGTTCGGTGGCCGGGGCTTCAGTCGCCGTCCTCAATGGTGGTGGGCACCTCTTCAGGTGGTCTCGGGAAACCGTGGCCAACGTCTTCCCCTGGTCACGGCTGATCTGGTAGGCTTTCCCATTCTCCCAATCGGTGGGTTGTATTACATACGGGGTTTTCTCCCACTGATCGTCCAGCTTATGGGTCCTTCGCTTTCGCTTCAAGACTACATCCCCAGGCTGAAAGGGACCTGCAGGCGCCTTCTTGTTGAAGCGCTGCTCCTGCTGCCTCCGACTCTGGCACAAGTTCTTTTCCACATAGTCCTGGACCTGTCGGTACTGCGCTCTTCGCTGAGCGTCCCATCCTGCAGTCGAAGGGAGGGCTTCTGGGGCCTCTAAACCCATTTCTGGGTCCACTGGCAGTCGGCCGGGTCGAGCTCTCATCAGGTACGCCGGTGTGCACTTCGTAGAGCTGGAAGGGATATTGTTGTACATGTCGATAGCTTCTCAGTCACAGATCAGGTCAGGTAGCTTCTCCGGCCACAGATTCCGCTCTTCCAGAGGTAACGTCTTGAGGAGGCCCAGGACCAAGTGGTTCATCTTTTCACACATGCCATTGGTTTGGGCATCGTAAGGCGTGGTCCGAATTTTCTTGCAACCATACAACTGGCAGAATTCTTGGAACACCTCCGTTTCAAAGGCCGGGCCGTGGTCGGTGAGCACCTTCTCTGGGTATCCGTGCGGCCGACAGAAATAGGCCTGGAATGCTCTAGCGGCGGTACGGCCGGTCAGGTCCTTAACTGGGACGACCACCATGAATCTTGAATAGTGGTCCACAATGGTCAGGGCATAAGTATACCCACTCCGGCTAGGTGTGAGCTTCACATGGTCGAGGGCAACCAGCTCCAGCGGTTGATGCGTAATGATTGGGCGTAGAGGGGCCTTCTGGCTGGCCTCGTCCCTTCTTCTCAGTGTGCAGGGACCGCACTCTCGGCACCAGGCCTCCACAGATTCCCGCATCCCACTCCAATAGAACCGCTCCCTCAACAGCATTTCCAGCTTCTTCCACCCGAAGTGCCCGGCACCGTCATGGTATGCCTGTAGGACAGTGGGCACGTTAGCCTGGGGAATCACCAGCTGGCGAACCTTCTCGTGGGTCTTCGGGTTGATCAACTCCAGATACAACTTCCCTTGGTGCAGTTACAGCCGGGTTCGTTCCCGCCACAGGCATTGGGCCTCGGCAGGGGCTGCAGGGACTATCCCAGCAGAGCCCTGTTCCACCAGGGTCTTGATCAAGCAGACAGCAGGTGCCTGGTCCTGAGCTTCTTGCCACCCCTGACTGGGCAGAGGGTCTAGGTTCACCTGTTGCTGATGGACATGCAACTTTCCAACTAGCGGCCGGTGAAACGCAGGTAACTCGATCTCTTCGAGGTCATCATCATCCAGCCCCGCTTCCGACAGGTGGGGCATCCGGGAGAGTGCATCGGCATTAGCATTTGTACGGCCGGCCCGGTATTTGATGGTGAAGTCGTAATTGGCTAGCCTGGCCACCCACCACTGCTCCAATGCACCCAGCTTAGCTGTATCCAGATGGATTAGTGGGTTATTGTCCATGTAAGCGGTGAACTTGGCCGCTGTTAGGTAATGGCGGAACCGCTCGATGATAGCCCACACCAGTGCTAAGAGCTCGAGCTTGAAAGAGCTCTAGTTCTCAGGGTTCCTTTCCGTAGGTCGGAGTTTTCGGCTAGCATAAGCGATCACCTTCTCTCTTCCGTCTTGGACCTGGGATAATACCGCCCCTAAGCCCACATTGCTGGCATCGGTGTAGAGGATGAATGGGAGGCTGTAGTCGGGGTACGCTAGGATTTCTTCCCCCGGTCAAAGCCGTCTTCAGCTGGCGGAAGGATTCTTCATGCTTTTCCTCCCACGCCAACGGGGTTCCAGGAGGTCTACCATCCTTGGTCTGTCCCACGAGGAGGTCTTGCATGGGGACAGCCATTTTCGTGTACCCCTTAATGAAGCGGCGGTAGTAACCCACCAGACCCAGGAACTGTCTCACCTCCCTCACCGTGGTCGGTCTCGGCCAGTCTTGTATGGCAGTGATCTTCTCTGGGTCTGGGGCGACGCCTTCCGCGCCCACCTCATGTCCGAGGTACTGCACCCTGGGCTTCAACAGGTGACACTTGGAGGGTTTTAATTTCATCCCATACTTGGCAAGGGACGTGAACACCTCAGCTACAGTCAGGGCCAGAAATATTTGGACAGTGACACAAGTTTTGTTATTTTAGCTGTTTACAAAAACATGTTCAGAAATACAATTATATATATAATATGGGCTGAAAGTGCACACTCCCAGCTGCAATATGAGAGTTTTCACATCCAAATCGGAGAAAGGGTTTAGGAATCATAGCTCTGTAATGCATAGCCTCCTCTTTTTCAAGGGACCAAAAGTAATTGGACAAGGGACTCTATGGGCTGCAATTAACTCTGAAGGCGTCTCCCTCGTTAACCTGTAATCAATGAAGTAGTTAAAAGGTCTGGGGTTGATTACAGGTGTGTGGTTTTGCATTTGGAAGTTGTTGCTGTGACCAGACAACATGCGGTCTAAGGAACTCTCAATTGAGGTGAAGCAGAACATCCTGAGGCTGAAAAAAAAAGAAAAAATCCATCAGAGAGATAGCAGACATGCTTGGAGTAGCAAAATCAACAGTCGGGTACATTCTGAGAAAAAAGGAATTGACTGGTGCGCTTGGGAACTCAAAAAGGCCTGAGCGTCCACGGATGACAACAGTGGTGGATGATCGCCGCATACTTTCTTTGGTGAAGAAGAACCCGTTCACAACATCAACTGAAGTCCAGAACACTCTCAGTGAAGTAGGTGTATCTGTCTCTAAGCCAACAGTAAAGAGAAGACTCCATGAAAGTAAATACAAAGGGTTCACATCTAGATGCAAACCATTCATCAATTCCAAAAATAGACAGGCCAGAGTTAAATTTGCTGAAAAACACCTCATGAAGCCAGCTCAGTTCTGGAAAAGTATTCTATGGACAGATGAGACAAAGATCAACCTGTACCAGAATGATGGGAAGAAAAAAGTTTGGAGAAGAAAGGAAACGGCACATGATCCAAGGCACACCACATCCTCTGTAAAACATGGTGGAGGCAACGTGATGGCATGGGCATGCATGGCTTTCAATGGCACTGGGTCACTTGTGTTTATTGATGACATAACAGCAGACAAGAGTAGCCGGATGAATTCTGAAGTGTACCGGGATATACTTTCAGCCCAGATTCAGCCAAATGCCGCAAAGTTGATCGGACGGCGCTTCATAGTACAGATGGACAATGACCCCAAGCATACAGCCAAAGCTACCTAGGAGTTCATGAGTGCAAAAAAGTGGAACATTCTGCAATGGCCAAGTCAATCACCAGATCTTAACCCAATTGAGCATGCATTTCACTTGCTCAAATCCAGACTTAAGACGGAAAGACCCACAAACAAGCAAGACCTGAAGGCTGCGGCTGTAAAGGCCTGGCAAAGCATTAAGAAGGAGGAAACCCAGCGTTTGGTGATGTCCATGGGTTCCAGACTTAAGGCAGTGATTGCCTCCAAAGGATTCGCAACAAAATATTGAAAATAAAAATATTTTGTTTGGGTTTGGTTTATTTGTCCAATTACTTTTGACCTCCTAAAATGTGGAGTGTTTGTAAAGAAATGTGTACAATTCCTACAATTTCTATCAGATATTTTTGTTCAAACCTTCAAATTAAACGTTACAATCTGCACTTGAATTCTGTTGTAGAGGTTTCATTTCAAATCCAATGTGGTGGATGCAGAGCCCAACTCGCGAAAATTGTGTCACTGTCCAAATATTTCTGGACCTAACTGTAGGTGCTCCAGGTGGGCTTCATATGTCTGTGAGTACACAATCACATCGTCCAGGTACAACAAGACGGTCTCAAAATTCAGGTGTCCCAGACAGCACTCCATTAGCCATTGGAAGGTTCCAGGGGCGTTGCACAGCCCGAACGGCATGCTGTTGAACTCGCAGAGTCCCATGGGAGTAGCGAAGGCGGTCTTCTCACGGTCTTCGGGCGCCACGGCCACCTGCCAGTACCTGCTGGTGAGGTCAAGAGTAGAGAAGTAGTTAGTGGTTCTCAGCGCGGCTAGCGATTCTTCGATACGGGGCAGAGGATAGGCATCTTTATGCGTTATCTGGTTGATCTTCCGGTAATCCACACACATTCTCATGGTGCCATCCTTTTTCTTGACCAGCACCAGCGGAGCTGCCCAGGGACTGCAGCTATCCCGAATAACCCCCGCCTCTTTCATGTTCTTCAACATGTCTTTGGCGCATTGATAGTGTGCGGGTGGGATAGGTCTATACCTCTCCTTAATGGGGGGGTGTTTGCCAGTGGGGATGTAGTGTTGGACCCCTCTAATCCGCCCAAAATCCAGTGGGTGTTTGCTGAAAACGTGCTCATATTCTTGCACTACCCGGTATACCCCGTCTCTGTGATGTGTGGGGGTAACGTCAGTGACTACGTGTAACTCTCGACACCACTCATCTAACTGTTCAGGGGACGCGTGGTGACTGGCGGAAGGAGGGGAGGTCGGGGAAATGGCCTCTTGGATGGCTTGGGGGTCCAGGGTAAGCAGCTTGGCAAGGGTAGCGTACCGGAGAAGCCTAACCTCCTCCTCCCCACAGTTTAACACCCTCACGGGCACTCTCCCCTTCTTAACGTCTACCACTCCCCGGGCGGCCATTACAATGGGCCAGTGTTCTGAGGGCATGGGCTCTACCATGGCTGGGTAATCACATCCCTGGGGACCTACTGCTGCCCTACACCAAATCATCATTTCGCTCCGGGGAGGCACATTTAAAGGGGCCACATCCATCACTCTCACTCCCCCAATCTCTCCCCCCGCGGAGTTTACTTGCTGCCGATACATCAAGGCCCGAATCTCGCGCTGCACAGCCCTCTGTCGGCCTCCTGCTGCGGTGGCGGCCAGCTGTTGTAGTAGGGTCAGCACCTCACTCATGCAATGCTCCATTACATTCGTTCCTAGCACTACCTTCGGGTCATGATCGCTGGGGTCATTCATTATCACGATCATTCCTTGGTGCTGCAGTTCGGTTCGCCCCACAGTCATAGCCACTCGTTTGTACCCTTCTTGGGTCAAGGGGTGGCCGTCAGCGGTGATCAATGTCATGCTGCCGTCTGGAGGGGCAAGTTCATCATCCCCCCAATACCGTTGATACAGTGTATATGGCATCGTGGTTACCTGAGATCCAATGTCCAGGAGCGCCATCAGCGGGACGCCACCCACGGCCAGAGGGATGATGGGGCGGGCCCCGATGAACCGGTCCAGCCAGTCGGGGGGGCCACTGGGTTCTACTCCTGAGGATTGGCCCTTGGCCCCAGGGGTTGCTCGTTTAACGGACACCGTCGGGAGTAGTGGCCGGGCTTGCTGCACCTGTAACAGATTGGAGGTCCATACCGTGGATCATGAGCCCTCCTCCGCTGCATCCAGGGGACGTTATCTGGGCGGTCGGCGAGCTGCAACCCCCCTGGGGGCCTGGGTCTCGTTGGCGGCTGAAGTGCGGTGAGGATTTTGGCGAGGTCTCCATCCATGCGACGGACTTGGGCAGCCAGTTCCTCCATCATTCCGCCAGAAGTTGCAGGCGCTGCAGGAGCTGGGGGAGAAGGGGCTACCACGATGGGAGCCGTCTCAGCTGGCCACGGGGCCGCTCCAGGGACATCGGACGCCAGGGGCTGCAGCGCTTTAATGGCCCGTTCTTTCAACACAGCGAAGTCCACATCAGGGTGCTCTAAGGCCCACAACCGAAGCTGTTTGCGGTCCTCCGGGGATCTCATCCCCTGCACGAACTGCTCTACCAGCATTTTGTTACTGTCAGCATCATTGATGGTATCCACCCGCTTCAGCGTATGGAGAGAAGTTTGCAGACGCAGGGCATAGTCTCTGATACTGTCGGTAGGTCGCTGTCGGCATTGGTAAAACTGCATTCGCAGCTCAGCTCCGGTGCGAGTCTCAAAGGCAATCTGTAGCTTTTCGAAGATAGTGGCCACGGAGGACCGGTCCCCCTTGGCCCAGGTCTCCGTCTCCTGCTCAGCAGCGCCGGTTAGCTGCCCCAGCACCACCGCTGCACGCTGCTTATCAGTCAGGGGATACAGTTCTAGGAGCGGGCTAAGCTTCTTTCGGAAGACCTGCAAGGTGTCAGGTTTCCCGTCATACTGCGGCAGCCAGGTAGCTCCGGGCACATAGGGCAAGGAGAACAGCATCACCTGAGCAAGGGCAGGGGCCGCGGCCCCTCCCGCTCCTGCGGTCAGAGCACGGCCGGGCCCATTTCCATCTACCGACACTCCTGCGGCTACGTCCACCGCTCCTCCTGCGGCTCTGTCGGGCGCAGACATCTTGTTTCCGTCCCCCCTTGGTTTCTTTCCGGCACCTCCTCTTCAGGGGCGGAGCTTCGGCTTTCGCGCCTCCACTGCTCGGGAAGACGCTCGAGCGGGGAACTTTTCGCGCCCAAGATGGCGGCTTCTCAAAATTTTCGGCCGGACACCTCCGGCGGGACACAAGGCGCACCTCTACCAGACGGCAGAGCGGTAAGATCCTGTTCATGACGCCAAGTTGTCGCGGGCTGCGCTCACCACGCTCGGGTCCGGCGCTGCTGCTGCTGCTCGGTGGCTCGAGCGGTGGGCCGGATCCGGGGACTCGAGCGGCGTTCCTCGCCCGTGAGTGAAAGGGGAATAGTTTTTGGGGTTTGGGAAGTCGTTTCGTGACGCCACCCACGGTTGTGGTGAGGTTGGGACACCACCGCTGCTCTAGACGGGGATCCCGGGAACGATGACAGGGAGCAGCCGAGATGTTTCTCTCCCCTCCGTAGGTAGGGGGATTTGGTGGTCCCGGGGCCCAGTGATGGTGACTGGGAGGTGGATGGCAGGAGTTGGGGAGGTGCAGGGTCGCGGGGGCAGCGCAGTGCCAGACGGCACGGTGGTACTCACTCAGCCAGTAACGTACATGGAGTCTCTGGTAAAACAAACGACTGGATGGACGGGTCCCACAGACGGCTGCGGTGGTTACTCCCGGTAGGTTGGCGGTCACTGTCTCTCCCTGCACCTTTGATATGTTTTCGGCCCCAATGGCTTCCCACCAGTGACCCGCTCTCCAGCGGTGTATTTGCTAGAGGAGCCCCTTTTGCCCACAGGCGCTGGCCCTGGGAACTCTAGCTGTGGCGGCAGCTGTATTTCCCTTCACGGTTGAGCGGTTGCCTTCAGTCGGGTCTTTGCTGCTGGGAAACCCCGGAGGTTCCCGTCGCTGACGGATTTGACCGGTTTAACGGCGACTCCAAGCCTGGTCGGGGTCCGTAGGCCCTGCCGAATGGTGCTGGCTTCTCTTCGCTCCCCGGTCCGGTGTCGGCG
The DNA here is from genome assembly GCF_048569485.1 of Anomaloglossus baeobatrachus. NCBI lineage: Eukaryota > Metazoa > Chordata > Amphibia > Anura > Aromobatidae > Anomaloglossus > Anomaloglossus baeobatrachus. The sequence continues at coordinate 455,611,580 of NC_134356.1, forward strand.
GGCCACCGCCCGACGCCGGTCCCTACGGTTGTACGTCAATCGGCCTCGCCTGCAGACGGTCACCACCGTCTGCCAACCTTGCTGTATGTGCCCGGGCCACGTACCCGGACACGGTCAGTCTGCTCCACTACCACTTCCCTCAACTCTCCAAACTGTTCTCTCTCCTTTTCCCGCCTCTAGGACTGTGAACTCCTCGGTGGGTGGGGCCAACCGCCTGGCTCCACCCCACCTGGTGTGGACATCAGCCCCTGGAGGGAGGCAACAAGGATTTGTGTGTGTGACTGATGTGCCTAACCGGGGTGTGGGGTGTGTTGTTGCAGTACCTGTGACGACCTGGCTTGTCCAGGGTGCCACACTAGGATGGGGCCATGATATGGACTTATACTAGGATGAGGACATATACCAGGATCGTGACATTTGCCAGCATGGGGACATGATGGCGACATTTACCAGGATGAACCCAAGATGTGCACATATACCATAATGGAGATATATTTACCAGGATGTGGGACATATTTACCAGGAAAAGGCCTAGAATGAGGGACATTTCTACATAATGAAGGGGGAGGGTGGAAACACGTATGTATTTATAGGATTTAGAATGCTACAATGGCCCATACATCTAACATGTGAGGGTGGGGAGTGGCCGAAGCCCGAACCATGCATAGAGGCCTATTGATCTCTAGTTAAGCCACTAAATTACAGGTTCCTTTTAGAAGTAAATCATAGCAATAATAATAACCAGCCAGCTATCTACTTTGTGTGGGGGACTTGGCAAGCTGCACCATGTATGGCATGAAACAATGTTTTATAGCACAAAGTATTATGGCATGATGTACAGTTAGGTCCAGAAATATTTGGACAGTGACACAATTTTCGCGAGTTGGGCTCTGCATGCCACCACATTGGCTTTGAAATGAAACCTCTACAACAGAATTCAAGTGCAGATTGTAACGTTTAATTTGAAGGTTTGAACAAAAATATCTGATAGAAATTGTAGGAATTGTACACATTTCTTTACAAACACTCCACATTTTAGGAGGTCAGAAGTAATTGGACAAATAAACCAAACCCAAACAAAATATTTTTATTTTCAATATTTTGTTGCGAATCCTTTGGAGGCAATCACTGCTTTAAGTCTGGAACCCATGGGCATCACCAAACGCTGGGTTTCCTCCTTCTTAATGCTTTGCCAGGCCTTTACAGCTGCAGCCTTCAGGTCTTGCTTGTTTGTGGGTCTTTCCGTCTTAAGTCTGGATTTGAGCAAGTGAAATGCATGCTCAATTGGGTTAAGATCTGGTGATTGACTTGGCCATTGCAGAATGTTCCACTTTTTTGCACTCATGAACTCCTGGGTAGCTTTGGCTGTATGCTTGGGGTCATTGTCCATCTGTACTATGAAGCGCCGTCCGATCAACTTTGCGGCATTTGGCTGAATCTGGGCTGAAAGTATATCCCGGTACACTTCAGAATTCATCCGGCTACTCTTGTCTGCTGTTATGTCATCAATAAACACAAGTGACCCAGTGCCATTGAAAGCCATGCATGCCCATGCCATCACGTTGCCTCCACCATGTTTTACAGAGGATGTGGTGTGCCTTGGATCATGTGCCGTTCCCTTTCTTCTCCAAACTTTTTTCTTCCCATTATTCTGGTACAGGTTGATCTTTGTCTCATCTGTCCATAGAATACTTTTCCAGAACTGAGCTGGCTTCATGAGGTGTTTTTCAGCAAATTTAACTCTGGCCTGTCTATTTTTGGAATTGATGAATGGTTTGCATCTAGATGTGAACCCTTTGTATTTACTTTCATGGAGTCTTCTCTTTACTGTTGACTTAGAGACAGATACACCTACTTCACTGAGAGTGTTCTGGACTTCAGTTGATGTTGTGAACGGGTTCTTCTTCACCAAAGAAAGTATGCGGCGATCATCCACCACTGTTGTCATCCGTGGACGCCCAGGCCTTTTTGAGTTCCCAAGCTCACCAGTCAATTCCTTTTTTTCTCAGAATGTACCCGACTGTTGATCTTGCTACTCCAAGCATGTCTGCTATCTCTCTGATGGATTTTTTCTTTTTTTTTCAGCCTCAGGATGTTTTGCTTCACCTCAATTGAAAGTTCCTTAGACCGCATGTTGTCTGGTCACAGCAACAGCTTCCAAATGCAAAACCACACACCTGTAATCAACCCCAGACCTTTTAACTACTTCATTGATTACAGGTTAATGAGGGTGACGCCTTCAGAGTTAATTGCAGCCCTTAGAGTCCCTTGTCCAATTACTTTTGGTCCCTTGAACAAGAGGAGGCTATGCATTACAGAGCTATGATTCCTAAACCCTTTCTCCGATTTGGATGTGAAAACTCCCATATTGCAGCTGGGAGTGTGCACTTTCAGCCCATATTATATATATAATTGTATTTCTGAACATGTTTTTGTAAACAGCTAAAATAACAAAACGTGTGTCACTGTCCAAATATTTCTGGACCTAACTGTATAATGGCTCATGATACAATGTATTATGACACAATGTTTTATGGCACATAGCACAGGTATTATTGTGGTATGTATCCACCTTCACAAAAGATGCTCCGACATATGTTTTCACATTCTATTTACTTTTTTACATCTGTCAGGAAAAACACAGGAGCAAACTCTGAACACTGCCTTACACCAATGGAAACTGTCGAGAAATTTCTGCAATTATTTCACAAAATGGCGTGTTTAAATGAAGCTTCTTCCACCAGTACTCGGCCAAATGTCCTGACAACAAATTTTGGGACGTGCCACACATCTTTCTCAGTATTTCCGTCTTCACATGACCCCAATGCGCTTCAATGCGCTGAGTATTAGCACCAGTTATCGGATCAACGAAATTCTGCTCATGATTGATGGTTTGATGCGCATAATTGAACATGGGCCAGTTATTTATATTTCGATAAGCCGCCCACTGATCAGAGATGATCCTAGAACCAGGCGCAATGTGATGCTGAATAATAGGTCTCAACGTTGCTTCGTTACGGCGAAGGACGTGAAACATGCGTAATTCTTGCTCGCCATTTGCATGCTTCCACACCATGCCGAAGATCCATGGACCAACGATGCGGTTTCCAAAATTCTAGCGAGCTGGAGGGGCGCAATTTCCAAGTAGCAACCTTCCACGGTTATATTTTCTATGGCCTCTCATGAGACTTTCATCTATTTGAATAATTTCGCCAGGACCACCCATTGGCTGTGCGTCGTTCATCACACGATGGCAAACTTCTCGGATGTAATTTCTCCAGTCGACAATGGTACCCGCCTGTAAAACGACTCCTTGAAGCATCAACTTTGTTTGTGCCAATGATACATTTTTGGTCCAAAAATACAGAATTGCTAGCGCAACTTTAATCGAAATTTTGGTGTGCGACTTCCTATCCGTAGCCAAAGTAGCAAAGAAAGAGCACAATTCATTTGCTTGAGAAGCGCCTCGTATTTCGCCACCGACCAATGCATTCTTTGCTGCTCTCCATTTCTTGCACTTGTTGCAACGAAATCCTTCGTAATCCTTTTGGCGCATGTATTTAGTTTTTTGGCTGATGTTTCCAGTGCAGCCAGGCGTTCCGAGCATGCATTGTGGTTGTTGTTGTTTTTGTTTTTGTTGTTGTTGTTGTTGTTGCTGCTGCCGTTGAAGCTGTTGCTGGGACAGAAGCAAACCATTTTGGAGCGCAAATTCTGAAGCCTGCTCCTCTGTCAAAATCAGAGCGCAAAATTCGAAAATATTCGGATCTTGTAGAGCCATATTTGGATCAAACTGACTGGAGCATGTCAGAGTATCTTTTGTGGAGGTGGATACATGCCACAATATTTGGATCAAAACTGACTGCTCTTAGGTTAGTGGATACATACTGGAGCATGTCAGAGTAGTTAGTGGATACATACTGGATGTCAGAGTATCTTTTGTGGAGGTGGATACATGCCACAATAATACCCATAGCACATTCTTTTATGGCACCATATATTAAGGCTTTGTGTATTATGGCACATGGTATTATGTATTATGTATTATGGAACATGGCACTGTGTATTATGGCTTGATGTATTATGGCACATGGCAAATGTAATATGGCACAATGTAATATGACACATGATACCATGTATTATGGCACATGGCACAATGTTTTGTGGCACAATGTACAGTATTATGGCTTGATGTACAATGGCACATGACAGGGGCGAACATATTATTGTTGCAACCTGTGCAGCCGCACTGGGGCCCAAGAGGTTGGGGGCCCATTTCTAACTCTAAAGCAAGTGTAATTTTAAATTTTTATGAGCTCGTGGGCTACCAAGGCCCCATAAATTGGTCTTGCACAGGGGCCCTTTTCTGCCTGAGTCCTCCAGTAACATGACACGACGTATAATAGCACATGACATGATGTATTATGACACAGTGTACTATGGCACATGGCAAAATGTATTATGGCACAATGTATTATGGCTTCATGTATAGTGGCATGATTTATTATGGACAATGTTTAGCCTCTAACTAATACGTGCATGCCTGGATTTAAGAACACCTGTTGATTATTTAACTTTTTCTTTGGGGTGGGTGGCGCATTCAGACTTTTGCTATGGGGCCCCAGGATTTCTATGTATGCCCCTCCTCAGATAGCGCAAATGTAACGCCCCACGGGGCAGGTGTTTTAACCTACTCGTTGCCGGGCCGGGAGTGCAGATCCTCTGCGTCGTCACTGGGTGGCTTGGCCTAGTTCCGTTGCCCCTAGGCGTACAGGAGGGAGGATAAGAGGGTGGTAGGGAGGATGGAGGTAGTAGTTGGGGGTTTAAGAAAGATAAATTAGTATCATGATGCACCTGTGGTACGCGACCAGGGATTGGGGCCGCCGCTGCAGGGTCTCTCACCAGGGCAGATGTTAAGTGCAGCCGGGATGGTGCCGCTCTCCACAGGCGGAGCAGGATTACCCCAGGAAGGATGACGGGGATAGTGGTAGTCCCCGTTGGCTCTGCAGCGCTTGGCGACTGCGCCGGTAAAGGAGAGGCAGAGACAGGGGCTGCAGTTCCAGGTGTTTTTACTCACAAATCTTTCAGACACTGCCACGATGGGCTCCAGCCGATTCTGGATCCGTGAAAGCTCAAGTCCGGTGTGTGTATCAGCCGGTGAGCTCTCTCTTCCTTTTATGCGCTAAGTATCGGACCCCTGTGGCATGAAGCACTTGAGGGTCCCGATGTCAGTAAAGTGTGTCCTGTCCTGTATGCTGATAGCACGGTTCTGTTATGGGGCTGGTCCTCCACCCTGGATCCTAGGTGCTATTTGCTGCAGACTCATGTCCCGGGTCCAGTGACTTTCCGTAGCCGTTCCCCGTGACCCTTGCAGAGTTGGTAGACAACGTGAAGTATGCCTGCCCTAGGTTTCTGTATCCCGACAGGGTTAGTCCTGTGGAAACAGCTGACCTGCTTCTTCTCAGAGACTGTATTAAACACCTTGGCACACAGAACTGCGCGCGGCACGTCCGCTCTGCTCTGTGTCTGAAGCTGAACTCTCTGATCTTGTTGTGTTGTGTTTTCTGAGCTGTTGCCCCAGCCGCTGCCACTGGCTGGTTCACTACTCTCACTAGCTCAATCTGCTCTTTTCACTGTGTGCTCCTGACTCACCCTGGTGGTTGCTTCTCACTGACACTGAGTCCCTGGTCCAGTGGATCTGGGGAGCCAATGGTGTGGTGGCATCCTGTAAATCGACCACTGTAGTGACCCCCAACTGTGATGCGACCCTGGCCCAGTCCCCATTGGGGAGGGCAACGCAGTGACTGTATGTTTGTGTATGTGTAAACCGGCCTCAACCTTCCATGGACCTAGGATGAGTACTACACCCTAATAGGGGTGCAGTACCCTGTGGCACCTGAAGCCGCAGGGGTGCCACACACACCCATTCAAATCTTTGGGTGTGAGTGAAACATTGTGTGAGTGGGTGTGAGTGAAACATTGGCCTGCACTTGGATGTCATCCAAGTGCAGTGCGATATACACAGAGACAGACAGCGGAGATGATGGAAAAATAAGTCTCTCTATTTTCTCCGCACCTGTGCTCCTATTGTCTGCATTTGAGAGAATCAGATCACAGTGAATGACACTCGGCTCACGCTCGCCGCCGAGTTTAAGCTGAGTATCATTAGCATATTGCATCCGATTCTCTCACATTAGAGAGAATCATTGGATGCTATATGCTAGTGTGAGTGTACCCTAAGCAGTGAACTGAGAGGGAGAGAAAATTCACTCTGGGTAATGAATTGTAAGTGGGGAAGTGGACAATGGGTAAAGAATTGAAGGTGATGAGAATAGTAGATAACGAATGCCATTTATTTTTGCATAGTGTCCTTTTTTATTATCTATAGCATTGTCCGTTATCACATAGTATCCTCCCCGATGTCTGTGTGTGGTTCATTTTAGTATAGGGTTTGATATGTATTACTTATGAAGTGTTAAATGCCACACCTACCTGTCATGTCACATCCCAACCTGTCATGTGACCAATCATATTCCACAGCAGGTCCATGGGGGTACCCTTAAGCTTACCCTGCTAGATAGTGTCAATGCTGTAACCAACAAACAACTATATTACCCATCCCATGTTGACTTGCACTGGTCTGGATAGGACACAGCACCAAGCAGTCATGGATGTAATCCCAATTAATCTTACTGTTTACTTGATTGACACCCCACTCAACCTGTGATTGTACTGAATGGGAAGTCAATCAGGTCTTTCTATAATTTAGCTCCAGGTTCACACTGTACTTCTATACTAGACATGCAGTTCCAGTTTCACCCGGTACTTTTATAGTATAAACATTCTGCTCCAGATTTACTGTCCTTTTATAGTCTAGACATACTGATCCAGCTTCACACTTTCCTTCTATAGTCCACACATATTGCTCCAGGTTTACATTGTCCTTCTATAGTTTAGACATCCAAGTTTACACTGTCCTTCTATAACAGGCATACCGCTCTAGGTTTACACTGTTGTTTCATAGTATAAATATAGACTTCTGGAACAATGTCCTTTGTACAGACAACACCAAAGCGGAGATATTTATCCATAATGCCCTGTGCAACATATAGTGAAAACCAGAGAAATATCTACAAAAACTTCACATAACAACTGTCAAGCATGGTGGTGGAGAGATGATGATTTGCGTTGTCACTGGACTTGGGCACCTTAAAGTCATTGAGTCTACCAGGAACGCCTCTTTGTACTGAAATACTCTAGAGTCCAACGTGAAGCCATCCATCCAAAAACTAAAGGTTTGCTGAAACTGGGTCATGCAACAGCACAATGATACTAACCACGTTGGTAAATCAGAATATCTGAAAAATAAAAGAATCAAGGTGTTGTAATGCTCTAATCAAAGTCCAGATCACATCTTAATTGAAATACTCTGGTGGGACCTTAAAGGCCCAGTCACACACAATGACTTACCAGCGATGCCGAAAACGGTGCGACCTGATAGGGATCGCTGGTAAGTCGCTGGGAGGTCGCTGGTGAGATGTCACACAGTCAGACCTTACCAACGATGCAGTAATGATACAGGTCGCAGTAGCGACCTGTATAACGATCTCAACAGTCACTGTGACCCTGTCACACAGTGTCAAACACAGCGATGTGTCCTGCCCAGCAGGACATTGCCTTTGAAGAAAATGGCCTGGACCATTCTGCAACGACTAGAGATCTCACAGCAGGGGCCTGATCGCTGGTAGATGTCACACATAACGAGATCGCTAACGGGATCGCTACTGCGTCACAGAAACCGTGACTCAGCAGTGATCTCGCTAGCGATCTCGTTATGTGTGACGGTACCTTTATGAGAGCTGTGCATAAACTAATGCCCACATGGCTCAACAAAAGTTGTAAAGTAGATAGAGATAAAATTCCTTCAAGATTTGAGAGACTGATAAGTCATATAGAAAATGATTACTTCAAGTTATTCCTGTTGAAGATGGTTCTGCAAGCTATTGATTCCTGGGGTTTACTTAAAGGGAATCTGTCAGTAGGATCAACCCATCTAAGCTTTCTATATGGGCATGTAGGTCATAGGAAGCTGAAAAAATAAAACCTTAATATTATGTGATCTCATGTCTTACTTCATAGTAACCACATTTTTCTTATATGTAAATGACCTGTTACAGGCTATGAGCTGGACACAGATATGTATGAGAATCTGCCTATTTGAAATAAAAGGGTGTGTTACTAGTGTGAGACATGTAACTTACCGTGAACAGTAGAACTTTGTCTTACAAACAGGTTAGCAGCTGCAGGTCTCACAGCTCTGCTGTATTGCAACAATAGTGAGGCACTGGCCGCCTGTGAGATGGAGACTGAAGCTGAGAAGAACCTGCAGAAGTGTTAAGGCCCCGTTACACGCAACGACGTATTTAACGATATACTGCCGGGGTCACGGATTCCGTCACGCACATCCGGCATCGTTAGCGACGTCATTGCGTGTGACACCAATGAACGGCCATTAACGATCAAAAATACTCACCTTATCGTTGATCGTTGACACGTCGTTCATTTTCAAAAAATCATTGATTGTTGCAGGACGGAGGTTGTTCGTCGTTCCCGAGGCAGTACACATCGCTACCTGTGACACCTCGGGAACGACGAACTACAGCTTACCTGCGGGTGCTGGCAATGAGGAAGGAAGGAGGTGGGCGGGATGTTACGGCCGCTCATCTCCGCAGCTCCACTTCTATTGGGCGACAGCTTAGTGACGCGACTGTGACGCCGCACGAACCGCCCCCTTAGAAAGGAGGTGGTTCGCCGGCAGCAGCGACGTCGTTTGGCAGGTAAGTACGTGTGACGGCTCCTAACGATTTTGTGCGCCACGGCAGCGATTTGCCTGTGACGCACAATCGACGGGGGTGGGTGCTTCCACCAGCGATATTGCTAGTGATATTGCTGCGTGTAAAACCCCCTTAACCCCTTCACCCCCGGCCACTAAAACACCACAATGACCGGGCCATTTTTTGCAATTCTGACCAGTGTCACTTTGACAGGTTATAACTCTGGAACGCTTCAACGGATCCTGGCGATTCTGAGATTGTTTTTTCGTGACATATTGTACTTCATGTCAGTGGTAAATTTAGGCCGATATTTTTTGCGTTTATTTGTGAAAATTTAGGAAATTTTGCGAAAATTATGAAAATTTCGCAATTTTCAAACTTTGAAAATGTATGCCCATAAATCGGAGAGATATGTCACACAAAATAGTTAATAAATAAACTTTCCCACTTGTCTACTTTCCATCGGTGCAATTTTCGAAACAAAATTTTTTTTCGTTAGGAAGTTAGAAGGGGTCAAAGGTCATCAGCAATTTCTCATTTTTCCAACAAAATTTACAAAAGAATTTTTTTTAGGGACCACATCACATTTGAAGTGACTTTGAGAAACCAAGGTGACAGAAAATACCCAAAAGTGACCCCATTCTAAAAACTGCACCACTCACACTGCTCTAAACCACATCCAAGAAGTTTATTAACCCTTTAGGTGCTTCACAGGAACCAAAGCAATGTGGAAGGAAAAAATGAAAATTTTACTTTTTAACACAAAAATGTTACTTTAGCCATAAAATTTTCATTTTTACAAGGGAGAAAAGAGAAAGTGCACCCTACAATTTACTGTGCATTTTCTCCTGAGTCCGCTGATACCCCATATGTGGTAAAAATCAATTGTTTGTGCGCATGGCAGAGGTCGAAAGGGAAGGAGCGCCATTTGAATTTTTGAACGCAAAATTAGCTGCACTCATTAGTGGACGCCATGTCGGGTTTGAAGACCCCCTGAGGTGCCTAAACAATGGAGCTCCCCCACAAGTGACCTCATTTTGGAAACTAGAGCCCTCAAATAATTTTTCTAGATGTTTGGTGAGCACTTTGAACACCTGGGGGCTTCACAGAACTTTATATCGTTGAGCCGTGAAAAGAAAAAAATTTTTTTTTTTACCACAAAACGGTTGCTTCAACTAGGTAGCTTTTTTTTTCACAAGGGTATCAGGAAAAAATGCACCATAAAATGTATTGTGCATTTTCTCCTGAGTACGCAGATACCTTATATGTGGTGGAAATCAAATGTTTGGACACACGGCAGGGCTCGGAAGGCAAGGAGCACCATTTGAATTTTTGAGTGCAAAATTAGCTGCACTCATTAGCGGACGCCATGTCGGGTTTGAAGACCCCCTGAGGTGCCTAAACAATGGAGCTCCCCCACAAGTGACCCCATTTTGGAAACTAGAGCCCTCAAAAATTTTTTCTAGATGTTTGCTAAGCACTTTGAACACCTGGGGGCTTCACAGAAGTTTATATCGTTGAGCCGTGAAAAGAAAAAACATTTTTTTTACCACAAAACGGTTGCTTCAACTAGGTAGCTTTTTTTTTTTCACAAGGGTATCAGGAAAAAATGCACCATAAAATGTATTGTGCATTTTCTCCTGAGTACGCTGATACCTCATATGTGGTGGAAATCAAATGTTTGGACACACGGCAGGGCTCGGAAGGCAAGGAGCACCATTTGAATTTTTTAGAGCAAAATTAGCTGCACTCATTAGCGGACGCCATGTTGGGTTTGAAGACCCCCTGAGGTGCCTAAACAATGGAGCTCCCCCACAAGTGACCTCATTTTGGAAACTAGAGCCCTCAAATGTGGTGGAAAGTTATTGTTTGGGCGCATTGTGGGGCTCAGAAGAGAAGGAACGCCATTTGACAGCAAAATTGATTGGAATCATTAGTGGACGCCATGTTACGTTTGGAGACCCCCTATGGTGCCTAAACAGTGGAGCTCCCCCACAAATTACCCCAATTTTGGAACTAGAGCCCCTCAAGGAATTTATCTAGATATTTGGTGAGCCCCTTGTACCCCCAGGGGCTCCACAGAAGTTGATAACGTTGAACCGTGAAAATTATTATTTTTTTTTTAACCACAAATTTTTTGCATCAATCAGGTAGTTGTTTTTTTTTTACAACGGTATCAGGAAAAAATGCACCATAAAACGTATTGTGCAATTTCTCCTGAGTACGCAGATACCTCATATGTGGTGGAAAGTAATTGTTTGGGTGCATGGCGGGGCTCAGAAGAGAAGGAACGCCATTTGACAGCAAAATTGGACGCCATGTCACGTTTGGAAACACCCTATGGTGCCTAAACAGTGGAGCTCCCCCACAAGTGACCCCATTTTGGAAACTAGACCCCTCAAGGAGTTTATCTAGATGTTTAGCGAGCCCCAAGGGGCTCCACAGAAGTTGATAATGTTGAGCCAGGAATATAATTTTATTTTTCACCACAAAACTGTCACTCGAACCAGGTAGCTTTTTTTTCCACAAGGGTATCAGGAAAAAATGCACCATAAAACGTATTGTGCAATTTCTCCGGAGTACACAGATACCTCATATGTGGTGGAAAGTAATTGTTTGGGCGCATGGCAGGGCTCAGAGGAGAAGGAACGCCATTTGACTTTTCAAACGCACAGACGCGGTGCACTGATCGACTGCTGCAGGACGCACATTGGGATGAGATACAAAAAGCGTCAGGGATACGGAAAAAAAAAGTCACGCCAAAAATTGACCATGGATGCAGATACGTTATGTGCATCCCTGATCAGCGCTTGGCGGGACGCACGGACGGATGCGATACAAAAAGCATCAGGGATACGGAAAAAAAGTCACGCCAAAAATTGACCATGGATGCAGATACGTTATGTGCATCCCTGATCAGCACTTGGCCGGACGCACGGAGGGATGCGATACAAAAAGCGTCGCAGATACGGAAAAAAGTCACGCCAAAAATTGAGCAGGAATGCCGATCCGTTATGTGCATCCCTGATCAGCGCTCGGCGGGACGCACGGACGGATGCGATAGAAAAAGCGTCGGGGATACGGAAAAAAGTCACGCCAAAAATTGAGCAGGGATGCCGATCCGTTATCTGCATCCCTGATCAGCGCTTGGCGGGACGCACGGACGGATGCGATACAAAAAGCGTCGGGGATACAGAAAAAAAAAGTCACGCCAAAAATTCAGCAGGGATGCCGATCCGTTATCTGCATCCCTGATCAGCGCTTGGCGGGACGCACGGACGGATGCGATACAAAAAGCGTCGGGGATACGGAAAAAAAAAAGTCACGGCAAAAATTGAGCAGGGATGCCGATCCGTTATCTGCATCCCTGATCAGCCCTCGGCGGGACGCACGGACGGATGAGGTGTACAAATGGACAGGATACAGGAAAAAAAAAAAAAAGTTATACTCACAGTACCCAGAGGATCACTGACCAGAAGAGCTGCAGAGGGACAGCTTTACAGGAGCAGCAGGCAGGACGTTGGGCAGATCAGCAGAATGCCCAGGAAGGACCCAGCGATGGAGGCAGAGGTGATCGGGCCAGTTAAGACCTCGGACGAGCCGGTGAAGACAGGTAAGAGGACGTCGGGGAAGAGCAGAGGGGTAGGGGGAGAGCAGAGGGGGAGAGCAGAGGGGGAGAGGGGGGGAGAGCAGAGGGGGAGACCGGAGAGGGAGCTGCAGAAGCAGAATAGAGATAATGGGGGAGGCAGTCAGATCGCGGGGGGAGCAGATCGGGATGTCGGGGGGGCAGATTGGGGCGTGGGGGGGCAGATCGCAGGGGGGCACGGGCAAGGGCCATCACGGGAACGCGCACGGGGCACCACAGGAGCGCACACGGGCTGCAAGGTGAGCACAGTACTCACGTGCAGCAGGAGCTCAGATACGGCGGCGGCGATGGCGGCGGCGGCGGCAGCAGCGGTGGCGTGGTACCACAAATACCAGCCACTCCACGCTGCAGACATGTTGGGGGAGGGCTCGCAGGTCAGCATAGGCCTGGGGAGGGCGGCCACCGGCAGATCAGACCGCCCCACTGCACACTGATTGGAGCGATTGCGCGTCATAGCACGATCGCTCCAATCAGTGCTGCAGGGGCTGGGGGCGACAATTTAGAGCTCCGGCTATGATTTGTTGAAGCTGCTAGAGCAGATCATAGCCGGATCTCACAGTATCGCAGTAATTCTGGCATTATTTTTGCCGAAATTAGTGCGAACGATGTGGTTGGCGGTTCAGATTTGAACAGCCAATCACATCGATCGTCGATAGGGGGTGGCGATGCCACCCCTCCTGGGGTCAAGCAAAGGTCCCCTGCTGTAAGAAACAGCAGGGGACATCATTTGAAAGCCGTTGCTATGGCCACGGCAATCAAATGAAGTTTAGGCCGTAAAATTACGTCCCTGGTCGTTAAGTCACGTTAAAATAGGACGTAATTTTACTGCCCGCGGTCGTGAAGGAGTTAAGGGTGCTTTACACGCTACGACATCGCTAGGTCTCGCTACCGATGTCATGCACGATAGCATCCACCCCCGTCGTACGTTCGATATGTGGTGATCGCTGACGTAGCGAACATTATCGCTATGGCAGCATCACACGCACATACCTTGTCAGCGATGTCGCTGTGACCGCCGAACAATCACTCCCTCAAGGGGAGGTGCGTTCAGCATCATAGCGACGTCACTGCGGCGTCACTAAGCGGCCGGACAATAGAAGCGGAGAGGCGGAGATGAGCGGGCTGAACATCTCGCCCACCTCCTTCCTTCCTCATTGCCGGCGGGACGGAGGTAAGGAGATGTTCGTCGCTCCTGTGGTGTCACACATATCGATGTGTGATGCCGCAGGAACGAGGAACGATATCGCTACTTACCTGACAACGATTTTTTGTTATTAAACGACCTCTCCAAAACAAACGATTTTTGTCCTTTTTGCGATCGTTTTAGGTCGCTCCATTCTGTGACACACTGCAACGTCGCTAACAACGCCGGATGTGCGTCACAAACACTGTGACCCCGACGATATATCGTTAGCGATGTCGCAGCGTGTAAAGCACCCTTTATATCACACACAGCTCCACAGTGAGAGCAAAGAGCGGCCATCACAAAACTCACTGGTAACTCTCCCTTATATATAAACTAAGCTCTGAAGACAGATTTTTATACAAATTAGTGTCCGGCCCATAGCATGGAACAGCTCATTTACATATTAGAATAATGTGGATTTCTCTGGGAAAAAACATCAGATTCTAGATATCAAGGTATCATTATTCAGCTTCCTATGACCTACATGCCCATATAGACAATTTAGGAGGGTGCATCCTACTGATCCTACTGATATATTCCCTTTAACCTGTCACACACAGCTTCTGCAATTTGGCCTAGTTTGGCCTACTTTTCGCTAAATAATACAAGGTGTAATTTTTTATATGTTGCTCATCTAAGGGTTTTTTTAACTTAAATTTAAAGGGAATCTGTCATGTAAAAAAACACTATTAACCTGCAGATTTGGGGTTAATCTGCAGTTTAATAGCATTCTGATGCTGTGCGGCCGCCCCAATGAGAGATCCTCTGCTAGGAGGAAATTAACTTTATTCCTGCCAGCAGCCTCGGGCTTTCAGTCATAGAGACACAGCTGCTGCAGGTTCAGTCACCACTCAGTGCATAGTGAACTGTGTGTTACCACACCCCTGTCACTGGCTAAGTGCCAGCTTTGTACTGATGCAATAAAGTTCATTTCATCCTGACAGAGGGGTTCCCACTGCTGTAGTTAAATGGCATCAGATTAACTCCCTATTTGCAGGTGTATAGTGTTGTTTTTTTACTTCACAGGTTACCTTTATACTAGCATTATATAAGTCAGTAAAATAAATAGAGTGTATATAGATATGCATATGCTATTTGCCAATATCACAACAGAGAAAAGCTAGTAAATACATTTAACCCTTCAATGATGACAATAATGGAACAATCTATAAACAGTCAAACACAGTTGTGAAACCATCACAGTATAGCCCATTGTATAAATACAAAAAAACAATAGTGATGTTCCCCCAATACAGTACAGTATACCAGCTTAAGTATTGTGACATCAAAACTATCAAATAGATTCAGAAATGTTATTCGGACATTTTCACATACTGATTAATCACTAGAGGCGGTCCATACCTCTATGACTGAAAGACTGACGCCGCTGGAAGGAATACAGTTATTTCCTCCCTGTAGTGCTCTCAGTGCAGCAGCCGCACTGAATGCTATTAACCTGCAGATTACCCGGTAGCTGCAAGTTAATAGCGTATTTTTTTTAACACATTAGTGTCCCTTGAAGATCTTTTTTAATCATGTGCTGCTACGTAAAACCATAGAAATTTAAAGAGGGTGTACTTAGTTTTTCTTATTCTCTGTAATTTTATGATTCAGATCATTGTGTAAACAGTGTGTAACAAGCTCCCTCTAGTGGCATTTGCAGCAACTAGCATGGTGTATATAAAATTTGTGTTTAGTTAGGGAATTTGAAAGTTTGTTTCAGAGGAATGATATAGATATATATTAAGAATTAGACAGCAAAAGCTTTGAACCTAAAACAACATAGCGTTAAAATACGGACACCTATCTCAATTCACCTTTCCTTTGAAGCATGCTTTAGGCTTGGCTATGGAGTGTGGTTAAAGAGAACCTGTTAGGCTGCTTTCACACATCCGTTTTTTTCTATGCGGCACAATCCGGCGCTTTGCAGAAAAACCGCAACCGTTTTTTTTTGCCGCCGATTGTGTTTTTTTGCATAGACTTACATTAGTGCTGTATTGTGCCGCATGGGTTTGCGTTCGGTCCGGTGTTTGCCTCATGCGGCAGATTTAGCCGATGCGGCGGTCGGATGGAACGTTGCCTGGCACGTTTTTTTGTCCGGCAAAAAAACCTGCATCGCGCCGCATCCGGCCAATGTGGCGCGATTTGCAATGCATGCCTATGGACGCCACATGAGGCGTTCATAGGCAAACACCGCATCCGGCCGCCGCATGCGGTTTTTCCCACTGCGCATGCTCAGTAGCCTGCCGCAAGCGGCAAAAACTGGACGGGCTGCATGTCAAAACCTATGTCGTTGCATAGGTTTTAGAGCCGGATTGGCCGGCTCAGCTAATACCGGATGTGTGAAAGCAGCCTTAGCTGATACATGCTGCCATGGTTGGTATGTTCAGAGAAACATATACTTTTCAAAGCCGCTGTGAATTTAGCTTGAAGGGAGACTAGTAAGGCCGGAAGGTCTCTGGCTGTTTCTCTACACCCGCAGACAGTGACTGACAGGTATCTTCTTATACACGCAGGTCAAGAAAGCAGAAGCTGATGGGGACATGCCTGTCTGACTGGTCACCCTTGCAGCTTGATCCCTGGCGAGTGTTAAAGTATGTTTTTTTCTAAAACACTGTGTATCGGGCAGCATGTATTGTATCTGTCACTGTTAAAATTAACCTACCCTTAAAATTATAGACTGTTCATGTCTTTGTCAGTGTGCAAAGTTACAAAATCAGCAAGTGATCAAATAATTATTTCCTTCACTGTATATATACACTGGAAATCAAAATTAGAGAACAACACACAATTTCCTAAATGTTAAGGTCATTCTGTCGTCCTATGTGATGATATCCTAACATGAGTAAAGGAGCAGTATTTTAACCCCTTAACGACCGCGGGCAGTAATATTATGTCCTAGCGGTCATAATGTTATTGCCCGCGGTTTGCCGCGATCGGCGCAGATCTCAGCTGATTTTCACACCTGAGATGTGTGCCTGCTAGGCATGAGCAGAATCGTTATCTGCCCGTGCCGTTTAACCCCTTAAATGGAGCTGTCAATATGTGACAGCGCCATTATAATCGTGATCGCGGTAAACTTTTACTTACCGGCCAATACCGGAAGTCACGTGATGTGATCACGTGACTTCCGGTGGTTGTCATGGTAGGACAGGGTCATGTGATGATACCTGTACTACAGATGAATTACTTTCAGTTTCACTCGGCCCGGAGCCCAGTGAAGTAGAAAGTGAGCGTATCTGCTGTTTACAGCTGTGTAGCTGTGATCAGCAGATAAGGCAGAGCGATCGGATTGCTGATCGCTATAGCCCCCTAGGGGGACTACTAAAATTAAAAAAAAAAAAAAAAAAAAGTAAAAAAAACAAAAAAACTTAAAAGTTCAAATCATCCCCCTTTCGCCCCATTGAAAATTAAAGGGTTAAAAAATGAAAATATACACACATTTGGTATCGCCGCATTCAGAAACGCCCGATCTATCAAAATCAATTAATCTGATCAGTAAACAGCGTAGCGGCAAAAAAATTCCAAATGCCAAAATTACGTTTTTTTGTCGCCACAACTTTTGCACAAAATGCAATAACAGCCGATCAAAACGTAGCATCTGCACAAAAATGGTACAGTTAAAAACGTCAGCTCGAGACGCAAAAAAATAAGCCATCAATGAGCCATAGATCCCGAAAAATGAGAACACTACGGGTCATAAAATATGGCGTAAACAGTGCACCACTTTTTTTGGACAAACTTCCGATTTTTTTTAACCCCTTATATAAATGTAAACCTATACATGTTTGGTGTCTACGAACTCGCACTGACCTGAGGCATCACACCCACACATCAGTTTTACCATATAGTGAATACAGTGAATAAAAAAAATCTCAAAAACAATTGCTATCACACTTTTTTTGTAATTTTTCTGCATTTGGAATTTTGTTGTCATTTTCCAGTACACTATATGGTAAAACTCATGGTTTCATTTAAAAGTACAGCTCGTTCCACAAAAAATGAGCCCTCACATGACCATATTGACTGAAAAATAAAAAATGTACGTCTCTCAGAAGGAGAATGCCGAAAAAAAAACGGAAAGCGAAACATCGGCCGCTTGTGAAGGGGTTAAGCTTATTTCATAAATTTAATGCATTCAAAGCACATAATAAAAATGTAAATGAGATAAATGAAAAAAGAACACTGATCAAAATTAGAGAACACTTTCAGATACCTGCAAGTTACTTCTGTTAATCTGGCACCTAGTGCTAAGTTCCTTAATTATCTGACAAACCCTATTTAACTGGCAGCCTAACTTTCCAGTTTCCACTGATTTTGCAAAATGGTGTGCCATTGCAAAATGACTGAAACCCTCTGGCAGCAGGTTGTCCAGATAAAGGCCAAAGAGGTGACCCTATCAGCCATAGCAAGAGAAGTTGATCGTTCCAAGCCTGTGATTGTGAGAATATTGCATTTTTACAACATTACAAACTCTTTCAAGTCCCCCAAGAATGCTGGTCACCCTCGAAAAACAAAATGCAAGAGAAAACAGGATACTGTGGAGACTCTTCATGGGTAATCGTTTCAGCACTGCAGCTGGAATTGCTCGCCAGTTTAGCACTGAACAGGGTAAGGATCTGTCTCATCATACAGTGTCACAATGTTTTAGAGCATTTGGACTGAAAGCCCACTCTGTAGTGACCAAGCTTCTCATTAGCAGAAAGAATCAAAAGGCTAGACTCACCTTTGGTGAGCAGCATGCTGTGTGGACAGAGGAAAAGAGGTCCACTGTTCAATATAGTGATGAAAGCAAGTTAAATTTATTTGGGTCAGATGGGAAACATTATTTTTGTTGACAAGCTGGGGAAAGACTGAACAGAAAGTGTGTAAGGGGGGTGCTGGGCTCGGCACACCTTAAACCTGCAAACTGGCTGTAACATGTATTTTTACTGTGCAATTGTACTGTACTTTGTAAAGTGGCCACAAGATGGCCGCGTGGTGCTCGGCCACTTTCCTGGGGCACTGGGGGAACAAAGAGGTAACACCAGGAAGCTAAGGCAGGAGAGTCCCAGAAACTCGAGCGAGAGATACCACACCTGTGGGAGTTGTGAGGTGAAGCTCCATTTAAATGAATTACTGGGATGGGGGCGGAGCTGGACATGGCCGGGTAACGACGTGTTTCTCTGGAGCTCCTGCTTATAATCCTCCATAACGCCGGCTATTATACATAAAATGGGCAAATCATCGGCCAAGAAGGGCAAGCCCTGCACCCCAGGACGGCCACCTGCTCCCCTGAATAATATTGGAGCCTACTTTACCCGCTCCAAAGAATCGGGGGCAACCTCGCAGCCGGAGCAGGAATTGCGGCCTGCAGAATCTGAAATGGATCCTGCCCCTGTCCGGATGCCTGAGGATACAGCAACTTCGGGGACCCGAGGGAAGGGTGACACAGCTGAGATCCCCCATGATGCGAGAGGGCCCACCGGGAGACCCACAGCAGCGGTGAGCAAGATACAAAGCCCTGCGGCGGGGGAACTAGTGAAGCTGCAGACGCCATTCCAAGATGGCGCTCACCTACCTGAACCGCAGCCCAAGGGTCCGGTGCTGGAAGACGGGACACTCGCAGCCGCGACCTCGTCTGCCTCACGCGCCGCTGCATCGCCGATGGGAGCGGTGAGTCCTCGCAGCCCACCCGCAGCTGGTGACGGCGGGATCAGGGAGATATCGGCGTGCGGCCGTGGATTGCACGCGAGGTCAGGCTTAGGGGATGAGTCACCGCTCCAGCCTCAGACTCAGGGAGAGCAGGCTCCACGTAGAGCGGCTGAGGCCCAGACAGGAGCAGCAGATACCCCTAACAGACTGCCTGATCACAGGCCCCCAGTGCAGGGCTGGAGGGGGGACCTGCTGACGAGGGCCCATATCAGTAGTGGCAACAACAACACAAGCCACACTTCCTGGCCAAGGGACACACAACCCCTGGGGGGTCCAGTGACTGGAGGGGGACTGCATGAATCCAGGGAGACGGCCACCGAGTTCTGGGGGACGCCCCAGATGGAAATACCCCCCACCTCACCCAATAGTTGGTGCACAGGATCCTCCTGGGCTGAGAGTCTGGGGGACACAGACGGGGTTCCGGAAGGGGGTGTACTGATGCCCATGAATAAAGGGCCCATGGTATCAGGGGCAGCCCCACTTCGTCTTGTAACCGTGTCACCATCATGGAGCGGCATAAATAATCCCCAAAGTGCACAGCAAATGATATACGGTCCAGTTGTGCAGGACTCTTTCAGTGCATACCCCAATATATCCTACGCTGCAGCCTCGACAAGTGAGGACCGCCCGGCGTCCTTGGCAGACCTGCGATCACTGCTGCAAGCGATCCCCACCAAGAATGACATTGCAGCACTGGCTAATCAAGTGGTGGCGGAATGTAAGCAAGAATTTATCCAGCTGCGATCTGATCTTTCCTCACTCACCCATAGGGTTGATACCCTCACTGAGCAGCAATCAAATTCACAAGTCTCCATACAATCTATCCAAGAGACAGTACAAAATCAGTCTAAGCAGCTATTTGCCCTTCAACAACACGTTGATGATCAGGAGAACAGAAATAGAAGGAACAATTTAAGAATCAGAGGCCTTCCTGAGTCTATAGCTGCTCCGGACATCCCCGGCGTCCTCCGTTCCATTTTTAATAACTTGTTAAAGAAACCGCCGGGTGCCCCTCTAGAGCTCGATAGAGCACATAGGGCTCTACGTCCCCCAGATCCGGATGATCCCCGCCCAAGAGATGTGGTCTGTAGGGTGCATTTCTTTGCAGCAAAGGAGGCTATTCTACAGGCAGCCAGGAAGAAACCAAACTTGTCATACAATGGATCTGCCATCCGCATAATGCCAGATCTCTCCAGGCACACTCTAGCCCAACGTGCTACTTTGAAGCCCCTTCTGGATGTTTTGAAAGAAAAGGGACTTCCGTTCCGGTGGGGGTTCCCATTCTCCTTGGCGGTGCAAAAAGACTCTCAATGGCGGGTCCTGCGCTCCCCGGAGGACCTCCCGGCGTTCATCAGGAGCCTGGGCCTACCTACAATCCCTATAGCGGCCTGGCCGACTACTCTGCTTCAGACCTGGACCCCCAGGGAAAGGATCACATCCACCAAACCAACCCCATTCCCGGGGCCCAATAGGGGCCTGCCTCCAAGAGGAGAACGGGGCCGTGGGGCAGGACGCTCTCGATACCCGACATAGAGAAGCCCTGAGGCCGTGTGCGCCTTTATGACTTATTCTATACACAGTTATTTACAGTTATTTACAACTAAGTGACTTTCATCTGCTGCGTTTAAACCTATTCATTGCCCGTATTACATTAGCCATCAATACCTTAGCCGGTGCTTATGGTTATCTTTAATATTTTTTTAGTATATCCGGAGTTCTGTTTTGCTTTGCTATGTCTGACATCCTTTTTCCCCAAATAGGTGGGGATCCCCTGTCCTGCCAAGCAAAGGCGGATATGTTCCCTAGGAACGTTTGTTCGAATCTAGTTTATTATACAAGGTTTTGTGCTCTGATGTTCTCTTTGTCTTCTTCTTCGCTATACTCTACTTCTTTCAACCCTCTCCCTCCTTCCTCTCTTGGCGGCCGGGCTGATCGTGTTCGATCCCCTCTCTCATGTATCTTTAATGTCACACTCTCTTATAGATGGCGGACCTGTATCTTCGGCGGCCGGGCTGAACGTGTCCGATTCTCTTTCTTAAATATCTCTAATGACTTATTCTCTTATAGATGGCGGACTTAACCATCGCTTCTTTCAATGCCAGGGGCCTCAATGTTCCGGAGAAAAGGACACAGATATTGTATCATCTTCATAAACAGAAGGTGAGAATAGCGTGTTTACAGGAGACACATTTTAAACAAGGACATGCCCCTATTCTTAAAAATAAATATTACCGGACATGGGTATCCTCGGATAACCCTGACTCCCGCTCAAAAGGTGTGGCAATAGCCATCCATAAATCCCTCCCACATCAAATCATAAAGTGCACGACAGATAGTCTTGGCAGATACATTATTCTCTCACTGAGGGTGGGGACCCACATCTTCACGATAATTAACGCGTACGCCCCAAATCACAAACAGGATAGTTTTATTTCCCGCCTGATCAGTACCACGATCCCCCTGATACAAGGTACGGTGATTTTATGTGGGGACCTTAATATCACCCTGGACCCTACTTTAGACAACTCAAAAGGGAAATCCAGTATTGCATACACCACTATCAAACGAATTAAAAAAGCTTTACTACGCATGCAGCTGTTCGACACCTGGAGAATACAACACCCATCGGACAGAGACTACAGTTTCTATTCCCACACCCAGGATTCATATAGCCGTCTTGATTACATACTGGTACAACATAGCGCGCTCCCTTGGGTCCAACACACGAGAATGGATAATATATTATGGTCAGACCATGCGCCGGTATATTGCACGATTGAGATCCCCTCCCTTACGGCTCCTAGGGGGTCGTGGCGTCTGAACGAGTCATTGCTACTGGATGAGCTTTGCGTTTCGGATATCCAGACCTCCATTGCAAGATTCATGGAGGACCACTCAGTAGATGACACAGCCCCCACGTATAAGTGGGAGGCACTGAAATGTGTCCTACGTGGCATTTTTATTAAGCATGGGTCTCGAATCAAGAAAGAGAAAGCCCAAGACATAGTAAAAGCTCTCCATAGGGTATCTGAGCTGGAGCTCATCCACAAGCAAGCCTTATCGGCCACGAACTTACGGGCACTCCTACAGGCTAGATTCGAGGTTAAGAAACTGCTTGATTCCTCATATCAGCGTTTGATACAGGTAGGGAAGGGGAAGTTTTATGAGTTTGGGGATAAACCCGGCAGGTTGTTAGCAAACGCGTTGAGGGAGGGCAGAGCTCACACCCTCATTCCCTGCATCAAGAACTCACGCGACGAATTACTTTACGCCACCCCAGACATCTCAAATACCTTTCATGACTATTATTCCAAGTTGTATAATCTACCTGTCGAGCCCCATAGACCTAGTGATGTAAATCCCTCAATGCCCTCACCTTTTAGATGTCCCGACAGTTCTATAATAGACAACCTGGAAAGTCCATTTTTACTGGAAGATTTATTGGCAGTTATTCGCGATACCCCGGGCAATAAGTGTCCTGGCCCTGACGGGTTCCCCGCCAAATTTTATAAATCCTTCTCGGAACAATTAGCGCCTCTAATGCTCCTTTCCTTCAATTCAATCTCGGAATCAGTCCCCTTTCCGCCCCACTCCACCACAGCTCATATTTCCCTAATTCAAAAGCCCGGAAAAGATCCCATGACATGTAGCAGTTATAGACCAATATCACTACTTAACGTAGATTTAAAAATTTATGCCAAGCTTTTGGCAAACAGACTTAGCCCCTTGCTCCCTAACTTGATCCACCTTGATCAGGTTGGATTTGTCCCAGGTAGAGAGGCAAGGGACAATACCATAAAAACCCTGGATTTAATCCAACATGCACACAATAAAAAGCTGCCCATGATGTTACTGTCTTTGGATGCTGAGAAGGCTTTCGACAGAGTCTCCTGGCAGTCGTTATCACAGACCCTAGACCATATAGGCCTGGGGCCAGTTTTCTCGTCTAAAATTATGGCGTTATATCACTCCCCGACTGCTCTCCTTAGGATTAATGGCACTCTGACGAAACCCTTCTCCATCCGAAACGGGACACGACAGGGTTGCCCCTTGTCACCGTTACTATATGTATTAGTCATGGAACACTTGTTGTCAGCCATCCGGGCTAACCCAGACATACGGGGAATTAGGATTGCCAATCGGGAGCATAAATGCGCTGCTTTCGCCGACGATCTTCTGGTATATTTAAGTAGCCCCACCACATCCCTCCCGTCCTTAATGTTGGAACTAAACCGGTTTAGTAAGTGGTCCAATTTTAAAATTAATTTTGATAAATCAGAGGCCCTAAATATCTCCTTGCCCCAATCGACTGTAAATGTTATAAAACCAAACTTCCCCTTTAGATGGCCACCCCATGGTAGCATCGGATACTTAGGCATCAAGATTCCATCTGACCTATCCAGACTCTTTCAATTAAACTACCAGAGTTTTCTGTCACGGCTCGAGGGGGATCTGACTCGGTGGCATGCGGGCACTCTTTCATGGTTTGGCAGGATCAGTGCACTCAGGATGACGGCCCTCCCGAGATTGCTATATCTGCTGCAGACGGCCCCGGTCTATGTACCGGCAACCTATTGGGCCAAGATGCAGCGCATGTTCGGTAGATTTGTCTGGTCTGGAAGACGCCCTCGTATTGGAAGTGGCGTCTTGACTAGGACCAAAGGTGCAGGAGGAACGGGGCTGCCCGATTGTAGGCGATACTACTTGGCGGCAGCTCATGCCAGGGTTTTGGATCTTCTACATAATTCTAGCTCTAAACTGTGGGTTAGCCTGGCACAAGAAATATGCCCCTTATCAATTCCGACCCTGCCGTGGACCTGGCCACTCCTCACCAAACATAAGATTGAGATGTCTTATAGCATCAAGCAGACTCTGAAAACGGTGCACTCTGGGCCGTCACGTAATCTCCTGATCCAACCTAGAGGGCCCCTTATGCCACTGACGGACAACCCGGAGTTTCTGCCGGGGGCATCATCCAACAATTTTCTAGGAAGCACGAAATTGAACCCCTTGAGGCTAAATCGAGTGATTCCGAGGGGGTCCATTATCCCACTTCAGGAGATAGTAGAGAGTTGTAATTTTAAACTACGTTTTCATTTTGAATATGCCCAACTCAAGCACTTCTTGACTTCCCAAGATACTATCATGGCTCACCCCTCACCCCAAACCCCTTTTGAAAATCTATGCACTGGTTCCTCTAATACGCGCCATGCTATATCAAGGGTGTACAAGCTTCTGACGAGTACAGTAGAGGCGTCGCCTCCTCGCTTCTGTAAAGCTTGGGAGTTAGAGCTCAACCAACCGATTACCGGGAGCCAATGGGAACGTTGTTATCGCCTGACCCACAGGTCCGTGATTGCCACTAGGATGCAGGAAACTAGCTATAAAATACTTTCCAGGTGGTACAGGGTTCCGGCGTCTCTACACGCGTGGTGCCCCGAAATACCTGACTCTTGCTGGCGATGTGGAGCCTCGGGAGGCACCATGTCCCACATCTGGTGGCACTGCCCGAGCCTGTCGGTCTTTTGGAGCAAGGTACTGGCAGCCATACGGGGGGCCACAGGAATTGTGGTCCCCAGTCGCCCGGAGGCAGTTTTACTGTATATCTTTGACGTATCAGAAAAGGTTTTTAGGAAATCGATCCTAGGCCACCTTCTCCAGGCCGCCAAGACCGTGATTCCTCGGCGGTGGAAAGATCCTAACCCCCCGACGGTAGATGAGTGGATAACAGAGGTAAATGTTATTCACCGCATGGAAATGGTGATGGCCCAATCTCGAGGGCAGACGGTGGAAACGGCCTCCAAGTGGTTCCAATGGGACTCCTTCTTGTCTAGTAAAACACTTCTTGAACTACTTTAACCTCCGGACCGGGGGCACTCTGGCCTTTTCTTTTCCAGATAGTTCACACCGCACTTTTGACAAATTTTCAGCTCAACGGACATTGCATCAGTCCCGGTCGCCTCACTCTGCTTTCTATTCTCTCCCTTCTCTGCACTACCCCTATTTTTCTAGACTCTGTGACTTCCTCTTGTTTGAATATCTTCTCCTTGATTTATCGTTTTATTGTTTTGTTTTTTTTTTAAGTGATTATCTATGTTCCATTTATACCATCCATAGAATGTTGCGAAGCCGGCGAAGGCTTGGTTTAGCATTAACTTCTGATCTGTTTCATTTGCAATAGTATGGATGTATGTTCTAATTTTGTATTTCTTGAAAAATTAATAAAATCTTAAATTGGAAAAAATGAATTACTGGACCCTAAGGGTCAATCCTAGACTGGTGGACACGTTGGATCCTGGAACCTGAGGATTGTCGTGAACTGTGTCCCCCGGATTGGGGTAGAGTTCAGCCGGGCAGCAAGGTGACCATTCCCCTGCAGCTGTCACCCAAAGAACTCCTCTGGCAGCCGAAGGTTAGTTGCGCCTCTGGAGTAGAGTAGGTCTGGTCCTGGCCAGAAGCATAGCCCAAGGAGAAGTAATGCTTGGGATCTTCTCAGGCAGCATGCAAGTCCCTGTGGGTGGGATGAAAGGGTTCAGGAGCTTGAATGATCTGAACTCTGCAAGTATGACGCTAGCCAGGGGGATGAGGGGCCTGGGTGAGCCCGAAGGTACTTGGGTGCCAGGGAAGCGGTCGGCCACTAAATTATACCATGTTATAAGAATTAATGGAAGTCTAAGGAACCCCTGTGGGACCAACCCTGGTGCCCTGACTGTTAAATTTAAAAGTAAAGAATGTTCAGCTGAGAAAAACCTTGACGCATCTATAAGGGATAAGCAGGTTATCCTGTAAAACACACCCCCCGTACCATATCTACCTAAATGAAGACGAGAACCACGACTTTATTGCAGGAATGGCCACAGTTTTATTTTACCGTATATATGTATACCAAACTTGTGGCCCAACATGCCACTCAATTGTTAAACTTAACCTTATACATATATATACCCGTATAACCAGAAACACCGATAGATCCGTCCGAGAGGCAAACCATCATTCCTAACCCCCCGGCCGTAACCTCCAAACCGGCCCAGAGGACCACCTCGGCCGTGACCACCCGGCCCGAGGTGAGGGGTAACAACGTTCCATCGTTAATTACCCCTACCCAGAACCTGCGGGACCTCCGCCCACAAGTTCCCATCCACTCCGAAGCCACTCCCCTTGAGCGACTTCGTACCAACAAGCCGACTGTCGGTACTCCCAACCTCTCAGACGGACCTATCACCCCGCTGTGACAACAATAAATTAGCAACTCAACCTTGTATTCTCCTTTATTCCTCTTTTTTTTTTTTTTTTTTTAAAGTTCTTTTTTTTTTTTTTTTTTTTTTTAAAAACCATCACCTTTTCACCTTTTTATTTTTATTTTTTTTTTTATCTTTTTTTTTTTTTTTTTGAACATATACATATAATTATATATCAGGGCGGGCGGGTGGGACACAAAGATCAATCGACGAAAGGGGAGGTAAACAGCACACCCCCCTCTCTTATACCTCTCCCAACACCCCACCCCTTCCTTGCTCCCCCCCAATCCCCTTACAGCTCCCTACTACCAATCCTGTACTCCCACACATCCCCCATCCCATGCAAACCTATTAACCCTTTCCTAACCTTGCACCCTCCCGATCGTCATGGGGTCCATTCACCCCTATGGGGCTCACTGCCCTTCTTGACGCATCTATAAGGGATAAGCAGGTTATCCTGTAAAACACCCCCCCCGTACCATATCTACCTAAATGAAGACGAGAACCACGACTTTATTGCAGGAATGGCCACAGTTTTATTTTACCGTATATATGTATACCAAACTTGTGGCCCAACATGCCACTCAATTGTTAAACTTAACCTTATACATATATATACCCGTATAACCAGAAACACCGATAGATCCGTCCGAGAGGCAAACCATCATTCCTAACCCCCCGGCCGTAACCTCCAAACCGGCCCAGAGGACCACCTCGGCCGTGACCACCCGGCCCGAGGTGAGGGGTAACAACGTTCCATCGTTAATTACCCCTACCCAGAACCTGCGGGACCTCCGCCCACAAGTTCCCATCCACTCCGAAGCCACTCCCCTTGAGCGACTTCGTACCAACAAGCCGACTGTCGGTACTCCCAACCTCTCAGACGGACCTATCACCCCGCCACAGGCCGGCCAAGTGACACCCTTACTTGGCCCGGGCCCCCCACACCCCCAGTGCTTGCTCTAGGCCATCCCTCAAACCCAACATCCATAAATCCAGACCCACATCAGTCAGGTGAACCCCATCTCTCCTTAGATACTGCTCCGTGGACTCCTCCAATTCTCTATGCCGCACCACCAACCCACCATTTCTCGCCACAAACCTGCCAATAGCCCGGTTCAGCTTGCTCCGAGCCCTATTAATACGGTCCACCGACCTCCCAAAACGCCACTGCGTCCGAGCTATAATGTCCGACCAAACGATAACTATGCCCGGGAACGCCCTCCACAAATGTAACAGGTCCAGCTTTATATCCCTTTTCAATTCCCTCGCCGACCTTACTCCCAAATCGTTCCCTCCCACATGCAAAATTAACACATCAGGGACACGATCCATACGGCTATAATAAGCCACCTCAGGGCGCACCCTACCCCAGGTCATGCCCCGAATTCCGAGCCACTTTACTCGAGCTTCCGACACCGACACTCCGAGCTGCCGACCGTCACGCCGCACATCCGCCCGCAACGCTCCCCAATACACATAGGAGTGCCCGAGGATCCACACAAGGCATGGACCTATAAAATACAAAGACCACGAATAAAATAGCAACAGCACAAGAAATTGCCCACAAACCGGCATCTAACACCAACCTTGAATCCCCCACCCCTGACCATCACCTGACCAAGTGAGGCCTAATGTACAAACGGAACCTGGAAGACTCCCACCTCCCAATCCGCCGGATACAATCCTCACTCAAGCCCCACCTGGCGGCCTCCGTTGCCGCCCCAATCCGGAAGGAGTGAGACCCGTACTCACGTGGCTCCTCCCCCACCCTTGCTAGAGCCATCTTCAGCACCGCATTGAATTGATACCGCGACAAAGCCAATCCGTCCGTATGTCTAAGAAAAACACCAGGGTAACCGCCGCGCACCTTCAAAAACTCTGACACATGTAACACTGGGCACAACTGGTGCCCCGGTAAAGCGTACAACACTACTAAGCGCCCCCGGCCCCTCTGATCCGTCTTAGAAAAACGAAGCCGACATTCCACTCTATCCTCCCCCAGCATCACATCACCCAACAGCAAACCACCCATCGCTTGCTTAGTCGGGCTGACCAATTCGCCAATACGAAAGGCCCCAAAAAACGCCAGTACAAAAGCTACCGAGAACAACACCCGCTCATAAGGAGACGAACACAACTCCCCTAAACACCCCACCAAACGCACCAACAATGGCAATGACACCGGCCACCTACAGTCACGCGACTGAGCCCCTTTTCGAAAACCCTTCATCGCCTGTCGCACCAGAAAATCCTTAGTCGCGTCCCGAACCCCTTGCATCTGGAACAAAAAGGCCAACGCCGCCAACTTGCAACCAATCACCGAAACAGACCTGCCTTCCGAAAAATCCCCACTTATTAACATCAGTACCCCCAACACTCGACCCTGGTAACCCGACTCCATGAACTCCCTACTTTCCAACTTTGCCCATTCCTGCCACACCGCCTGATATCGGCACCAAGTAGCCTCAGACACCGATCTCCGAATTCCCTCAAAAGCTACACCGATGCCAGGTCCCACAGCCAGTTCGGGCAAGGTTCCCCCTCCGCGTCCGCTTCCGGCACCAGCTTCCTGAACCTGCAAAACTGAAACCGTGATAGCGCATCAGCCACCTCGTTGCGAATCCCAGGCACATGCCGAGCCACCACGCAAATGTTTAACTCCAAACAACGCAACACTAGATGCCTTAAATACCCCACAACCGGCGGGGATTTTGCCGACAGTGCGTTGATGGAATGCACCACCGCCATGTTGTCACAATGCATGCAAACCCTTCTTCCAGCAAAAACAGGGCCCCACAACTCCACCGCCACAATAATGGGAAACAATTCCAACAGCGCCAAATTCCTCACCAAACCTGCTTCCACCCACCGCCGCGGCCACTTTCCCACGCACCAGCGCGTTTGAAAAATTGCTCCAAAACCTGTCGCCCCAGCCGCATCCGTGTACAATTCCAGCTGGCTATTGGACACCGCCTCGCTCATCCAAAGGGTCCGACCGTTGTACCGGTCCAAGAACTCCTCCCACACCAACAAATCCCCTTTCATCATTTTTGTCACTCTGACAAAGTGATTTGGAGCTTTTACCCCTGCGGTTGCGCTCGCCAGTCTCCTATTAAATATCCGCCCCATCGGCATAATGCGACAAGCGAAATTCAATTTTCCGAGCACTGACTGCAACTCGCGCAACCGCACCTTCTTGGCCTGAGACAAAAACCGCACCGACGCCTTCAAATCCAACAGCTTTCCCTCCGGCAACCGGCATTCCATTGCCAGTGTATCAATTTCGATACCTAAGAAACATAATACCGTCACCGGCCCTTCTGTTTTGTCTTTTGCCAACGGAATACCCAGGCTCCGCGCGATCCGCTCTAACGTAAACAACAACAAGGAGCAAACCGAAGAGCCCGCCGGACCCACGCAAAAGAAGTCATCCAAATAGTGAATCACCGAATGGACTCCTGCCACCTCCTTGACTACCCATTCCACAAACGTACTGAATGCCTCAAAATAAGCACACGAAATGGAACAGCCCATCGGCAGGCAACGATCCACATAGTATTCACCATCCCACATACACCCTAAGAGATGAAAGCTCTCTGGATGCACCGGGAGTAAACGAAAAGCTGCTTCCACATCCGCCTTTGCCATCAGGGCCCCCCGCCCCGCTACCCTTACCAGCTCCAAGGCCCTATCGAACGATACATAACATACCGCCGACAATTCCGGTGATATCCCATCATTCACCGACAATCCCGTCGGATAAGATAAATGATGAATGAGCCGAAATTTGTTCGGCTCCTTCTTAGGTACCACCCCAAGGGGGGAAATCCGTAAATTAGAGAATGGCGGGTCCTGGAATGGGCCCGCCATCCTCCCCAACTCCACCTCCTTCTGCAGCTTTTCCTTCACCACCGCCGGATGTTCTTTGGCGGACCGCAAGTTTCCCGGGCGAAACACCGGCGCCTCAGATTCAAGCGGAATCCGAAAGCCCTCTGTAAAACCACGTTCCAACAACTCCGCCGCCCGCACATCCGGGTATCTACTTAAATAGGGAAGCATCGCCTCTACCCTCACTGGCGTCCTCCCTTTTTCCAGACCCCTCCCCCGCCTTTCCTTTGCCTTTCTTGAAGCACCTGGCCAGAGGGTGGGACCCTCCACATCCGGAACACTCGTGTCTGAACCGACAAGAGGCCCCGAACTTACACTGTCCCTCGTTATACTGCCAACAAGCTCCCTTTTTCTGTCCAGCCGAGGACCCGCCACTCGCACCCGGGCTCCCGGCACCCCCTCGAAAGGGCTGAGCCGGCGCCGTCATTAACCGCATCCACAAAGAAATATCCTTGTGGCCCCACTGGACTCCCGGCCGCAGAGCCTTCCGCTGCCGGAACTGCTCATCATATCTCAACCACCCCAAACCGCCGTATACTCTATACGCTTCCCCTATCGCGTCCATATATCCAAATAGGGCGGAACAATGCTCCGGCTCCTTTTCCCCGATCACACTGGCTAAGATAGCAAAGGCCTGCAACCAATTGGTAAACGTCCTCGGGATCAACCTATATCGCCGTTTTTCCTCATCCTCCTTCTCCTTTTTTGTATCACTAGGTTTCACCTTATCCAAATTAAACTTTTCCAAGGGAAGCAGGGAAAAAATTTCCACATACTCCCCCTTCCAAATCTTTTCCCTCACCTCCTTTTTCAAATGAACCCCTAACTGCCCTTCAAAGCACACATAAATTTCACTCCGTGCCCTATCATCCAAACGCACTACCTCATCCTCCTTTTCTTTTTCCTTTTCCGCCTCCTTACTCACACCCACGGAAGCCGCCCCACCAGCCTCCTGTCCCGTACCTGCCGCCGAGGTCGTGTCCCCCGCAGCAACATCGCGCACCGGCGCTTCTGTCCGCACCACCTCCGTGGGGCCCACCCATGCCCCCACCGGAGCCCCAGGCCCAGTCCGACTAACCCGTTCCGCAGACAACCCCTGCAACACCCCCAAAAGCTGCCCCCAAAACTCCGGACCCGGTAAACCAGACTGCCCGACCGCACTCGCCCCCAGCGCAACGCGTCCTGCGACGGAACCCCCGCCCTCGCCCGCGCTACCCACAGCATGTAACATTTCTGTTGTCTGCTCACCAGGCTGCCGTTGAGCCGACGCCGGAACAGCCGTGCCACGATCTTCCAGCTGCCGCTCCGTCCGACCTGCCGCTGCTCCTTCTTCCTCGCTGGAGTCTGATGCGCTGCCGAAATCCTCAGGGGGGACCAGCGAGGGGACAGCCCGCACCTGGCGGCCGTCGACCCCCACGGTCACCGCACCCCGCTCGTCCGGGCGACTCCTGCTTGACCTCTTCCTTTTCTCCCGCCGTGGCGCCCTGCCGCCGTCTCTTCCCGCTGTAATCGTGACATCCTGCTGCGCCGCCCCTTCTCCTGTCGTCCTCAGTGGGCTCCCTCCCTGCCGACTGCCGGAAGGCCGTGCCGAGCTTGCTCCTCGCCGGGACCCACCCCCAGCACGCTCCTCGCCGGGGGGGACCGTGACTACCGATCTCCTCTGTGCCTGCGGGCCACCGTACCCCTCCTCCGATCTCCTGACCTCGCCGCTCACATCCGCTCCCATCCCCCGTCCTGTTGCTCTCCCCTGCGGCCTGCAGGGAGTCTCCTCCGGCAATCCGGCACGCCGAGCGCCACCCCCAGCCGGCACATCACTGGGGGCTGCCGTCATCCATGCTCCGGTCTGGTGCTGCGCAGGCCGCGGACCGGAAGTGGGCCTCGCAGAGGCTCCGCCCACCCCCGACCCACGGGATCTCCGTCGCGGATTCCTCCCGGTGGCCGGCTGCTCCCCTAGGTTAGTTGGAGGGCTCCGCCGCTGCTCCGGAGGGTCCCCGCAGGGGCTCCTTGATCTGATTCTCCCCCTCCAGCTGGGGGAGTAGCGCTCCGGCGGTCGCGCCCGCCGAGCACGTAGCCACGGCCCGGGCACTGGAACAGCAGGCGGCGCCGCTCCAGCCCCACAGACCGCTGCCAGCTGCTGCCTCAGGGCATCCACTCCCATGACCTCGGATGCCCCCCGCACCATCTCCAGGAGTTCAGCAAGGGCAGCCATGGCAGGAAGCAGCAGCAGCACTACGTCCTGGGACACAAAGATCAATCGACGAAAGGGGAGGTAAACAGCACACCCCCCTCTCTTATACCTCTCCCAACACCCCACCCCTTCCTTGCTCCCCCCCAATCCCCTTACAGCTCCCTACTACCAATCCTGTACTCCCACACATCCCCCATCCCATGCAAACCTATTAACCCTTTCCTAACCTTGCACCCTCCCGATCGTCATGGGGTCCATTCACCCCTATGGGGCTCACTGCCCTTCTTTGTGTGTGTAGTTTCCTGACTCCAAAGCACAATGTGATATAGTGTGGAAGGCACAGAAATCCTCCTTCACTTGGAGTAGAGACTGGGAGGCATGGGGTTAACCGCTGGCTGTGCTGTGGCCTGGTCACCCCTGCAGGTATGGCCACTACAGCCTGCCTCCAACAAGTGTGTTAAGAAGTCAGTGAAAGGTGGTGGAGGAAGTGTCATGGCTTGGGGAATGTTTTCTGCAGCAAGAGTTGGACCTCTCATACAGCTACATGGCAGAGTGAATGCAAGTGTGTATCAGAACCTTCTTCAACAACAGGTGGTTCCTTACTTGCGTTCATAACTCAATCAGCCAGCAATTTTCATGCAGGACAATGCCCCCTGTCACACAGCAAAACGGGTAAAGCAGTTCCTTCAAACAGAAAACATTGAAACAATGAAATGGCCAGCCCAGTGGCCTGATCTAAACCCAATAGAAAACCTCTGGGAAGTCCTTGGACAAAAAGTTATGGCCAAGAAACTCACAACAGTCAAAGAACTGTGGAAGAGACTGGAAGAAGAGTGGACCAAAATCACACCAGAGCAGTGAGAGAGACTAGTGATGATCTGTGGCCGCAGATGTGCTGAAGTCTTTCAAAGCAAAATCCTGTACACTTCCTACTGATTGGTGACTGTTGTTACCTTCAGAAAATGTAGTTATAATCTTTCTCTATGCTACAGTTGGTTGTTCTCTAACTATGATCTTCACATTTTGGGCAAAAAAAGTTTTTACGTTGATAAACTTTGGATTTTTTTGTAAATCAATGTAGATCATTGAAAAATGAGTGTGAGTTTTGTTGTTATGTGTGTGCCCAAAAAGGCTGTGTTTCATTTAAAGAACTGTACAGGTTCATGGCGTTTAATAAACCTCACATTGTTTTGACACAAGAACCTGGTGCCTGTGTGAACTCTAGTGCCTACCTGAGAGTGTGAGGCCTTACAATTGGTGTTTGCAGCTTTGAAGTCTCAAAGAGCAGAGGCGATTACAGTTTAAAAACTGGATGTCCTGGGTAAAGGCAATCACAGTCTGGAAGCGTGGAGGATCCAACCAGCAGGATTTTGCTATATGAGGTAAAGGCAGTGTCATATACGGTAGGCACTACGATGCTGAATCCAGGCATACCTGTTAAAGAAAGATCCCATGTTTGGTTGATTAAATATCTTTCATCAAAGTTGCAGAAAAGCACTGCACTTTTATTGATGTGTGCAACATGGGCGGGTCTTTGTGGGTCAGGTCCTCGCGTTTATTCATCCTCCGGCGTCCTCTGGCTTGGCATTTTTTATTTGAATATCACGTCACAACAGCATTGCTGTTGTTTGCGTTGCGTGTGCATTACCACAGTACTCAGGTCTTCATTGAAATGGAGTTGGAGTCTGCGCATCTCTAGTGCCATTTGTTTAAGCACACTGCGGTGAAGAAGCATCGGCGCAGGCTTTTTTTTTTATGTTTACATCTGCGGACACAGAGTAGGGAGACCAGACTCTCTTATATATGTTTGAACGCAAGATTTAAATTTGGCTTTGTGTTGCAGGGTTGGATGTATCTACAGAATATAAGAAAGAGAAAAAGGTTTTAACCCCTTAACGAC
Source organism: Anomaloglossus baeobatrachus (assembly GCF_048569485.1). Lineage (NCBI taxonomy): Eukaryota > Metazoa > Chordata > Amphibia > Anura > Aromobatidae > Anomaloglossus > Anomaloglossus baeobatrachus. The sequence goes on from NC_134356.1 coordinate 455,646,154, forward strand.
CACGGACTAGTGTTAATCCCTGTGGGCTGCTGCAAGCAGCCTGCGGCAATCAGCGCACATGTCAGCTAATTTGTACAGCTGACATGTGTGCCTGCCAGGCACGAGTGGAATCGCGTTCCGCTCTTGCCTTTTAACCCCTTAAAATAGCACTGTCAAAATGACAGTGCCATTACACTACATTACATTATTATAATCGCGATCGCGCTAAAACTTTACTTACAGGCCGATACCGGAAGTCACATGACATTATCACGTTGATCCAGTCGTTGTCATGGTAGCACAGGGTCATGAGATTACTCCTGTAGCTCACATGACTCAGGTCCTATAAAAAACAGCCAAATACTGGCTATTACAAGAGATGATCATTTCTCTTGGTCTGAGCGGTGCTGCTCTCACTGGGAGAAATTAATGAGCAATCATGCAGCTGATCCTTATAGCCCCCTAGGAGTACTATTAAAATTAAAAAAGTTTGAAAAAAAGTTTTTAAAAATTAAAAAAATAAAAAACCTAAACGTTCAAATAACCCCTCATTTGCCCAATTGAAAATTAAAGGGTTAAAAATTTTTTAAAAATACACACATTTGGTATCGCTGCGTTCAGAAATGCCCGATCTATCAAAACATAGAATCAATTAATCTGATTGATAAACGACGTAGCAGAAAAAAATTCCAAACCCCAAAACTACGTTTTTTGGTCGTCATAAAGTTTGTGCAAAATGCAATAACCAGTGATCAAAATGTAGCATTTGCGCAAAAATGGCACCGTTAAAAAGTCAGCTTGAGACGCAAAAATAAGCTGTCCCTGAGCCCCAGATACAAAAACATGAGAATGCTACAAGTTGCGGAAAATGCTACAAAATGTACGCCACTTTTTTCGGACAAACTTCTGATATTTTTAACCCCTTACATAAAAGTAAACCTATTTATGTTTAGTGTTTCCGAACCCGCACCGACCTCAGGCATCACACCCACACATCAGTTTTACCATATAGTGAACACAGTGAATAAAATATCTAAAAAACAAAAGTGCAATTGCACTTTTTTTTGCAATTTTTCTGCATTTGTAATTTTTTGCAGTACAGCTCGTTCCACAAAAAACAAGCCCTCACATGACCATATTGACTGAAAAATGAAAATTACGTTTCGTGCAAAAGAATGGCGAAAAAAAAAACGGAAAGCGCAAAATTGGCCGTGAAGGGGTTAAATGGACACAATACCTGCACTTAGGACCTGTGCGCACACTGCATTTTTACCCCCGATTTTGCTGCAGAAATTTCTTGAGAAATTTTTGTAACCTTTCTGCAGACATTTCCCAGCAAAACCTATGGGGAAAAAAAATAGCTGTGCGCACACTGTTATTTTCTCATGAAAATTCTTTCTGCAGAATTTCTTGAGAAAATTTCTTGAGAAAAAGTGCATGTCACTTCTTTTCCGCAGGTACCTGCGCTATTTCACTCCATTCACTGTAATGTAATCACGAAATACCGCGGGTATACTGCAGGTAGCAAATGATGTGCGCTATACCCTCGCTATAGCCGCGGTTTACTTGCGGTAATGTTCATGACTGCCTGTGTTTTGCAGGGAAGTGATGTCATTATGACAGGAAGAGGAAGCGGAGCAGAGTAAACACACAGATCACACTCCCTAGACGCCGCACAGAAGCACTTCCGTGTGACCTCCATCGGGTGCCTGTGCACTCTGTGTCCCACTCCAGCCCCGCGGCTGCCTGCACTGCAGCAACAGGATAAGTTGGGGCAAAGCACCATGATTGGCGCATCTAATGGATGCGCCGCTTCTGGAGCGGTTGTGGCCTGCCATTTTTAGGCTGGGGAGTGTCCAATAACAGTGGACCTCCCTAGTCTGTGAATATCAGACCACAGCTGTTCGCTTTACCTTGGCTGGTGATCCAATTTTGGGGGGACCCACATTTTTTGTTTTAAATTATTTATTTAATGTAAAATAACAGCGTGGGGTGCCCTCTGTTTTGGATTACCAGCCAAGGTGAAGCTGCCAGCTGTGGTTTGCAGGCTGCAGCCGTCTGCTTTACCGTAGCTGGCTACAAAAGATATGGGGGACCTCACGTCGTTTTTTTTTTAAATTTTTTATTTATTTTTTGGCTAAATACAAGGCTAAGCACCCTTTAAGCGGTCTTTACACGCTACGATTTTGCTACAGCGATCTCAATGGGGTCACGGAATTTGTGACGCACATCCGGTCGCTGTAGCGATCTCGTAGTGTGTGACTCCAAGGAGCGATTTTGGATCGTTGCAAAAACGTCCAAAATCGCTCCTCGTTGACATGGGGGTCCGCTCCCAATTATCGATACTATCGCTTTCCCGTTGTTGTTCCTCGTTCCTGTGGCAGTGCACATCGCTGTGTGTGACCCCCGTAGGAACGAGGAACATCTCCTACCTGCCGCCGGCCATAATGCGGAAGGAAGGAGGTGGGCGGGATGTTCGTCCCGCTCATCTCCGCCCCTCCGCTTTCATTGGGCGGCCGCTCAGTGACGTCGCTGTAACGCCGAGTGGACCGCCCCCTTAGAAAGGAGGCAGTACGCCGGTCACAGCGACGTCGCTATGCAGGTAAGTATGTGTGACGCGGGTGCGCGATTTTGTGCGCAACGGGCAGCGATATGCCCGTTTCGCACAAACAATGGGGGCGGGTCACATGCTAGCGATATTGGTACTGATATCGTAGCATGTAAAGCCACCCTTAGTGCCACATCAAAGTCACTAAAGGGTGTCAGCTTAGAATATGCAGGGAGGTGGGACATTATATAGGTCTTTCTCATCTATTATCTATCTATCTATCTATCTATTCATCTATCCATCTTTCCCTCTATCCATTATCTGTCTGTCTATCTATCAATTATCTATCTATCTATTATCTCTACTATTTATTGTAATTACAGCATAAAAAAAACGCAGTGACCAACCTGCAGAAAAACCGCGGCAAAACCGCATGCGTTTTTCCCGCGGTTTTGGTGCGGTTTTTTACCGCAGGTGCGGTAATCTTCAACACCTAGAAGTTTCTCAAGAAATTTTATTGAGAAAAATCACTTTTCTAGTGCGCACATAGCCTTAGACAGATATTGGCTAATGACCAGATCATGGAGCTTGATATGAAAACCCTTATTTATTATAATTATGGCTGGATCAGACACTACAAGCACATTCTACCTATTATGTCCCCCTATTTCCCTATAGATTGTAAGCTTGTGAGCAGGGCCCTCACTCCTCCTGTAATTGTTGAACTGTTTATTACTTTGTATTGTTTTTATTGTCTGTTCATACTGCTTAATTGTAAGATACTGCGCAATATATTGGTGCTATATAAATAAAATTATTATTATTATTTATTAAAGCTATCAGCAATATCAGATACAAGGTGCCTGGATCTCTGCAATTAGTTTAAGATAGAAGGGACATTTGAAGTGGCCGCAGGTCTGACCGCGGCTGAGTTCCCATAATCTGCGTCAACAAAATCCCCACGCTCAGACTTTATGCAAGGGTACATTTCTTTACTGGTAAACATTTCAATAACACACGCAGCTGGCTTAGCAGCACACATAATCAGAGTTTGCTATACGGGTCTCTAACTTCGGACACACGGCACAGAACACAAAAAAAACAGCAATGGTAAACAAGAATTCTGTCCCTGACTTGCCCTATGGGTTATATTACCAGTCCAAAACACAAGGAGGGAGGGCTCCCACGTAGCAGGCCTGGACTCCGGGTAAACAGCGGCGACTTCAAGGAGCAGAGATGGGGAAATCTTCAGCCCTCTCACCAGAGGACTAGCATACAGTCTATTGTTATGGAGGAAGGAGACGGTCCAGAGGTCCCTTGAGTCCAGGATCACCTCTGCAGCAGTTCTGGCAATCCCTCACACGTCAGCGATGAGGGCAGTCCGAGGCAGATCTGTTCAGGTACAGCTCCAGTAGCTCAGTGTCTTTTTTCCCGCACTTTTTTCCTGTACAACCCGTCCCTGTGGGAGGGGGATCAGATTTTACAGCGTCCGCCCCTCGAGCAATTTCAGCACTTGTCCACAAGGTGGCAGCACCATCCTGTGTAATGTCAATCTCCATGTCTTTTTCAGCCACAACACAGTGAGAGTTGTTCGCCTCGTTAGAATCCCCCCACTGAAAGGTTGTCAGTCCCTGTCAACATTTACAGGTTCCAGGGCAGCGAGGACTGAGGCTGTGGCAGGGGGAGGCTGAGAAGCGGGCCATACATACTGGTCCCTATAAGACTGCCCAGGAGGAACCCCGGCAGTGGTGCGGGTAGTACGCCGCAGAGGTTGATTTCCCTCCACTCTATCACCGGTTACACTCTCTACCTTCGTCAATTCCCTAGAGTGAGGGCCAGTCTGCGCAGGCGGGTAACCAGTCCCGGAGTCAACGAGGTCACTATGCTGAGTAATGTCAATGGTGTCAGTCATGTCAGCAGTGTCGTCCTCACCGGGTACTGTGGTCAGGGAGTCAGGCTGGGATCGGCAGGGGCGCAACATATTCCGGTGCAAGGTGCGAGAGTTGCCGCTATCTTCGCCCCGGACTCTGTACACATGACCATCAGGGTAGGGGCGCTCAACTACCCGATAGACTTCAGCTTCCCACTTAGATCGGAGTTTTCCTTGAGGCTTCTTAATACGAACCAGGACTAGCTGTCCTACTTCTAAGGGTTCTTCCTGTACGGGGAGAGGGTCAGCATGTCTCTGGCCCCGGATTTGTGGCCTACCAGTCGGTATACAGTTTCCATCTTCTGACGATGAGTGTGTAGCCAGGATGGATAGGTACCGCCGGTATTTTTTTCAGGACTGGTCAGGTTTAGGTCGTGGACCCCTTTTCCTGGGCGGCCAAAGAGAAGGGTGTGTGGGGTAAAACCCGTCACAGAGTGGACTTGATTGTTGTAGGCCCACACTAGATCCGGGAGGAATTGGGGCCATTGGTCTTTCTTGTCATCGGCTAAGGTGCGGATCAACTGGAAACTGGAGTAGAGTCCGGTTAAAGCGCTCACACGCACCATTCCCCTGTGGGTGGTAAGGGGTGGTTCTGGACTTCTGGATCCCATACATCTGATGCAGCTCCTCGATAATTTGACCTTCAAAACAAGCCTCCTGATCAGAGTGCAACCTCTCCGTACACCCATAGACCTGGATGAACTGTCGACAGATGGCCCGCGCAGCTGACTCGGCCGTCTGATCTTTGGTAGCAACAGCAACTGCGAATTTTGTGAAATGGTCTACCATAACCAGACAGTATTGGTAGCCACCACTCGCCGTCCCAATCGACAGGTAGTCCACCATCAACAGCTCAAGGGGCCGGGATGTCTCAACTGTTTGGACAAGTGCACGCTGTTCAGCGGACTTGTAAAGCTCACAGGTGCGACAGGCTTGGCAGACATCTTCAACCAGCTTGCGGAGTCCCGGACAGTAGATGGACTGTTGGACCCACCAGAAGGTCTTGTCTATTTCAAAGTGGCCGTTCCTCTTGTGTGCTTCTCCCACCATCTCACGGGCCATTTGAGCCGGCACTACAACCTGTAGGCACTCCTCCAGCATGTGGGATAGGAAGATCCTCCGGTATAGCACTCCTTCTCTCAGAATCAGATGATCCCATTGGCTGAGCAGGGTCAGGGTACTGGTGGACAGTCGCGACCGCGTGTCAGAGGACAGCTTCTGCTGCTGCTTCACCCATTGTTTGAGTAGGGCACATTCAGCATTCTGGTCCTGAATTCTGCACCATTCCTGTGGGGACAGTGGGGACCCTACTGGAGTGCCAGCCTCATCCACAGCATACTGGCGACAATCCATCATCTGCCGGGCTAATCTTGCGAAGTCAGGCATCTCGTCTCCTGCCAGCTCTTCGTCCCGGTCCTTAGTGGGCGAGGGGGATGTCCTTCTGGACAGGCTGTCCGCATTCTGATTTTCAGCCCCAGCTGTATATTTAATTTTGTAGTTAAACTTGGAGAGCCGAGCCATCCATCGATGCTCCATAGCCCCAAGTTTCGCATTTTCTAAGTGGGCCAAAGGGTTGTTGTCCGTCAGGACTAGTACTTTTGTCCCCGTCAGATATCCGGCAAATTTCTCAGTCATTGCCCACATCAATGCCAACAGCTCCAGCCGGAATGAACTGTAATTGGTGGGATTCTTTTCACCTTCATGTAGGGACCTACTGGCATAGGCTACAACGCGTTTCTTGCCTTCTTGTACCTGTGAGAGTACTGCCCCCATACCCTGTAGGCTGGCGTCAGTATGTAATTGAAAGGGCAGGGTGTAATCTGCATATGCCAGGATGGGGGATGACGTCAAGGCACCCTTTAGAGCTTGGAAGGACTCTTCTTGGGTAGGCCCCCAATTGATGCGGCATCCTCTGGGACTGTTGGTGGTCCCTCGAAGCAGGTCGTGCAGTGGTGCGGCAAGCCGGGCGAAGTTCTTGACAAACCGACGGTAGTAGCATGCCAGTCCCAGGAAAGCCCTGACCTCCTTGACAGTTGTGGGCTGGGGCCAGTCCCGTACGGCGGCTATTTTCTCCGGCGATGGTTGTACACCTTCGGCCGAGAACCTGTGGCCCAGATAATCGATCTCCTGCTGTAGAAGACGGCACTTGCTGGGTTTCAACTTCAAGCCATGTTCCCTTAACCTCTGGAACACGCGGCCCAGCTTCTGTAGATGTTCTTCGAACGTGGCTGAATAGACCACAATGTCATCAAGGTAGATGAGGGTGAAGTCGAAATTGAAGTCTCCCAAGCAGCGCTCCATCAGCCTCTGGAAAGTTCCCGGCGCGTTGTTCAGGCCGAAGGGCATCCTGTCAAACTCGTACAGGCCCATGGGTAGGATGAAAGCGGTCTTTTCCCTGTCCTTTTCGCTCATGGGTACCTGCCAATAGCCGCTGGCCAGATCCAGGGAGGAAAAGTACTTGGCTTTCTTCAGAGCCGTCAGGGATTCTTCGATCCTCGGCAAAGGGTATGAGTCCCGGGTGGTGCAAGCATTCAGGCGTCGGTAGTCCACACAGAACCTCAGGGATCCGTCTTTCTTTTTTAACTATTACCACCGGTGCAGCCCAGGGGCTCTGGCTCTCTCGTACCACTCCGGCATGGAGCATGGAATTCAGGAGGCTTTTCACTTCTTGGTATTACTGGGGTGGTATCTGCCGGTATCTCTCACGGATAGGAGAAGCGTTACCCATAGGGATCTCATGTTGGATACTGGTGGTGCATCCAAAGTCGGTGTCATGCCGGGCAAAGCACGCCTGGTGTTCCTGTAGTAGTTTTTCCACCTGTGACACTTCCTGTTTAGAGTATTGGGATGTATCCAGCTGACACTTCTCTAGCAGCTCGTTTCCAGCTTCAGTGTCATCTGTGGTGGTGGCCATGGCGGAGACAGTCACTGTCCAGTCTCCCTCTGTCGATGGGGCAAACTGGAGGGGGCCCCTGGGATTCACCTCTGTAGGTAGGGCGTAGACTCTGGCGAGCTGTGTCCCCGCTTCTAGGTCGACGCCTACACTAGCCGTATTGCTCATACGGACAGGGATCCTTCCCCTCTTCATGACAGCCAGAGTGCGAGCGACTAATGGGTTCAGTTTTCCCTCCCTTGGGGTTTGCGGCTCAATCAGTACCTCCACGCCTTCAAGCGGTCTTGTGGTGCTAAGGGGTAGCGAGATAATTGTCTCCTTTTCAGCCGGTAAGGTGATCCTAGTGTGGCGAGGCACGGTGATAGTGGCTATGGGCCGTTGTTCCTCTGCCATTTGCTGTAGGCTGCAGGCCCGAACCACTCTTCGGAATGCTCGGCGGGTGGCCCCGTGTGTGGTAACTTCCTGCCAGTACTTGGGTCCCCGCTTGGTAAATAATACCAGGTCCAGGTCTTTCAGGATGTTCATCCCAATAATCATGGGTGTTTCCGAACCGAAGCCTTCTTTGACCACGATTATCCCCCTCTTCCCGAGGTCCTGTCCACACATTTCGGTGCTCATCCAAGCTACTCCCGTTACTGGAATGGGTAGATTATTGGCCGCTTTGATCTTGATGACGGTACTCGGGTCATAAGCAGCCCGTGGTTGTAGATATTTCTCGTAAAACTGTTCTGAGATGGTGGACACCTGGGATCCAGTATCCATTAGTCCTTGCACGGCAACCCCCTCTAGCATTACTTTCAGTGTAGGGCTGTTTGATGCAAGCTTGCTCCTTTGTTGGCTCCTTTTCTCCGTGGTCTTCCCGGTCGAGTGAGCCTCCTCAGCCGGGGTGTCTAGTTTAAAGGTGCCCGCTGTTGAGAGGCACGGCTTGGCGGTTCTAGTGAATAGGCCTGGGGTTCCATCCGCTGTTTCGAGTGAAACTCCGCTTGCTGGGGTGTTTGAGAGTCCATTCGATGGAACGGCTGCGGGTCGGGTTGGAAGGAGTTCTAGGGGCAACGGTTTGCTCTGTGACGGGGGTCACCACATGTCAAGCACTTTCCCATAGGCCGGCTAGGTTGCCGTCTCACTTGCCTATCCGCCTGTTGGTCTAATGTGAGCTGCAGCACCTGCTTCTGTAAATCCGCCACCATCTGCTTCAGTTCCTGTGTCGCTGTTCGGAGTATTTGTACTGTACATGGATCTGCAAGTAGCGGTATAAGTCTCTGTTCCCATAACAGGTCCCCTAGAACGTTCTATGGCTTCTTGTTTAACCTCAGCAAACGTAAGGGCTGGATTTATCCGGAGTAAGTCCTGCAATGAGCGGTTGAGATACAAATCTCTCAGTCCTATTACGAATTGGTCCCTCAGCACCAGGTCGCGGGAGGATGTACCAGCTAGATTTTCTCAATTTTTGCAGGCTTGTTCCAGCAGTACTTGGAGGGTGTTCGCATATCGGGGAATGTCCTCCCACTCGAGCTGGAAGAACATGTAGCGCAGAGTTCCCAGGTATCTGGTCGGCCCATAGGTGTTCTCTAGCACCCGCACCAAGTCATCTAATGTACGCTGGCCCCTAACCGTCTCCAGTCTGACCGTCGTCCATGCCTTCCCCTCCAGCGTCAGCATAGCCATTTCTGCTAAGGTCTTAGGATCAACATTATACATTTCCCCCACTATCCTAAGTTGTTCCGCCCATTCAGGTACAGGGTAATTCCGTCCATTAAACTTTCTCACTTGATTTACAATAGACGCCGGAGGAGCTTTCTGACTATAAGCTACCACCGGAAGGGGATTTTGCTGGTCACAGATCCTGCCGACTACGCCAGATGAATTGGCCGCAGGTCTGACCGCGGCTGAGTTCCCATAATCTGCGCCAACAAAATCCCCACGCTCAGACTTTATGCAAGGGTACATTTCTTTACTGGTAAACATTTCAATAACATGCAGCTGGCTTAGCAGCACACATAATCAGAGTTTGCTATACGGGTCTCTAACTTCGGACACACGGCACAGAACACAAAAAAAACAGCAATGGTAAACAAGAATTCTGTCCCTGACTTGCCCTATGGGTTATATTACCAGTCCAAAACACAAGGAGGGAGGGCTCCCACGTAGCAGGCCTGGACTCCGGGTAAACAGCGGCGACTCCAAGGAGCAGAGATGGGGAAATCTTCAGCCCTCTCACCAGAGGACTAGCATACAGTCTCTTGTTATGGAGGAAGGAGACGGTCCAGAGGTCCCTTGAGTCCAGGATCACCTCTGCAGCAGTTCTGGCAATCCCTCACACGTCAGCGATGAGGGCAGTCCGAGGCAGATCTGTTCAGGTACAGCTCCAGTAGCTCAGTGTCTTTTTTCCCGCACTTTTTTCCTGTACAACCCGTCCCTGTGGGAGGGGGATCAGATTTTACAGCATCCGCCCCTCGAGCAATTTCAGCACTTGTCCACAAGGTGGCAGCACCATCCTGTGTAATGTCAATCTCCATGTCTTTTTCAGCCACAACACAGTGAGAGTTGTTCGTCTCGTTACACATTGTTGTGAAATCTCTGTATCCTAAGGGGTACTTTGCACACTATGACATCGCAGCTGCGATGTCCGTGGGGTCAAATCGAAAGTGACGCACATCCGGCGTTGCTGTCGACATCGGAGTATGTGAATCCTTTTTACTACGATTAAAGAGTGCAAAAGTGTCGAAATCGTATGATCGGTGTAGCGTCGGTCATTTCCATAATTTTGGAAGGGCCGATGTTACGATGTTGTTCCTCGTTCCTGCGGCAGCACACATCGCTGTGTGTGAAGCCGCAGGAGCGAGGAACATCTCCTTACCTGCGTCCCGCGGCTCACGCTGGCTATGCTAAAGGACGGAGGTGGGCGGGATGTTTACGTCCCGCTCATCTCCGCCCCTCTGCTTCTATTGGCCGCCTGCCGTGTGACGTTGCTGTGACGCCGCACGACCCACCCCCTTAGGAAGGAGGCGGTTCGCTGGCCAGAGCGACGTCGCAGGGCAGGTAAGTGCATGTGAAGCTGCCGTAGCGATAATGTTCGCTACGGCAGCTATCACAAGATATCGCAGCTGCGACGGGGGCGGGGACTATCGCGCTCGGCATCGCTACCATCAGCTTGCGATATCATAGTGTGGAAAGTACCCCTAAAGGTCCTAGCTAGTGACTTCCGCACTCTTATTAACATATTCATGTAGAAAAATTTAATTTAATTTAAATTTAATTTATGTAAAAATAATGAACATAGGTGTTCTGTTTGCTGTGTCTCTCCTCAATCACACTAAGTGGAGATCTTCTGGTTCTTTATTAAAGGAAACCTGTTATCAGATTTTTACCTATTAAACTAAAAGTATCACCTTCTGCAGCTCCTGGGCTGCATTCTATGAAAGTGTACCTTGGCCCTGACTCCCCTTCCAGACCCCAAAAATAACTTCATAAAACTTGGCCGTTAAGTATGCTAATTACCTTGGTTGGCCAGATGGGCGTGCTCATTTTCTCCTCTTGTCTCCCCCTCCTGCTGCTGATTGCCGTCCTCCTTCCTTGATTGACGGGATGACGCCTCCATTATCCTCCTCGTCACATTTTTAAATCTCGCACCTGTGCAGTTAGGTCTGCTCGCGCAGGCGCAGTTCGTCTACCATATCGCAGCCAGAGCTGAAAACTCAGCTGCCCTAGCTTGCGCCGGTGAGCTAAATGCACAGGCGCGAGATTATGGGTGGGTATGAGCATGGCGCTGGTGACATCGGCACTGTGCATGACCTCACCAGCTTCACATGTTTGATTAATTATCTCTTTTTACAGCCTTTTCTGACTAATTAAGACCCTCCCCAAACTTGTGAACAGCACTCATACTTGGTCAACATGGGAAAGACAAAGGAGCATTCCAAGGCAATCAGAGAAGATCGTGGAGGGTCACAAGGCTGGCAAGGGGTACAAAACCCTTTCCAAGGAGTTGGGCCTACCTGTCTCCACTGTTGGGAGCATCATCCGGAAGTGGAAGGCTTATGGAACTACTGTTAGCCTTCCACGGCCTGGACAGCCTTTGAAAGTTTCCACCCGTGCCGAGGCCAGGCTTGTCCGAAGAGTCAAGGCTAACCCAAGGACAACAAGGAAGGAGCTCCGGGAAGATCTCATGGTAGTGGGGACATTGGTTTCAGTCAATACCATAAGTAACGTACTCCACCGCAATGGTCTCCGTTCCAGACGAGCCCGTAAGGTACCTTTACTTTCAAAGTGTCATGTCAAGGCTCGTCTACAGTTTGCTCATGATCACTTGGAGGACTCTGAGACAGACTGGTTCAAGGTTCTCTGGTCTGATGAGACCAAGATCGAGATCTTTGGTGCCAACCACACACGTGACGTTTGGAGACTGGATGGCACTGCATACGACCCCAAGAATACCATCCCTACAGTCAAGCATGGTGGTGGCAGCATCATGCTGTGGGGCTGTTTCTCAGCCAAGGGGCCTGGCCATCTGTTCCGCATCCATGGGAAGATGAATAGCACGGCCTACCTGGAGATTTTGGCCAAGAACCTCCGCTCCTCCATCAAGGATCTTAAGATGGGTCGTCATTTCATCTTCCAACAAGACAACGACCCAAAGCACACAGCCAAGAAAACCAAGGCCTGGTTCAAGAGGGAAAAAATCAAGGTGTTGCAGTGGCCTAGTCAGTCTCCTGACCTTAACCCAATTGAAAACATGTGGAAGGAGCTCAAGATTAAAGTCCACATGAGACACCCAAAGAACCTAGATAACTTGGAGAAGATCTGCATGGAGGAGTGGGCCAAGATAACTCCAGAGACCTGTGCCGGCCTGATCAGGTCTTATAAAAGACGATTATTAGCTGTAATTGCAAGCAAGGGTTATTCCACAAAATATTAAACCTAGGGGTTGAATAATAATTGACCCACACTTTTATGTTGAAAATTTATTAAAATTTAACTGAGCAACATAACTTGTTGGTTTGTAAGATTTAGGCATCTGTTAATAAATCCTGCTCTTGTTTCAAGTTTGCAGGCTCTAACATATTTGCATCTTATCAAACCTGCTAAATCTGCAGTGGGTTGAATACTACTTGTTGGCACTGTATATATATATATATATATATATATATATATATGTATATATATATATATATATTATATATACTGTATATATATACAGTTAGGTCCAGAAATATTTGGACAGTGACACAATTTTCGCGAGTTGGGCTCTGCATGCCACCACATTGGATTTGAAATGAAACCTCTACAACAGAATTCAAGTGCAGATTGTAACGTTTAATTTGAAGGTTTGAACAAAAATATCTGATAGAAATTGTAGGAATTGTACACATTTCTTTACAAACACTCCACATTTTAGGAGGTCAAAAGTAATTGGACAAATAAACCAAACCCAAACAAAATATTTTTATTTTCAATATTTTGTTGCGAATCCTTTGGAGGCAATCACTGCCTTAAGTCTGGAACCCATGGACATCACCAAACGCTGGGTTTCCTCCTTCTTAATGCTTTGCCAGACCTTTACAGCCGCAGCCTTCAGGTCTTGCTTGTTTGTGCGTCTTTCCGTCTTAAGTCTGGATTTGAGCAAGTGAAATGCATGCTCAATTGGGTTAAGATCTGGTGATTGACTTGGCCATTGCAGAATGTTCCACTTTTTAGCACTCATGAACTCCTGGGTAGCTTTGGCTGTATGCTTGGGGTCATTGTCCATCTGTACTATGAAGCGCCGTCCGATCAACTTTGCGGCATTTGGCTGAATCTGGGCTGAAAGTATATCCCGGTACACTTCAGAATTCATCCGGCTACTCTTGTCTGCTGTTATGTCATCAATAAACACAAGTGACCCAGTGCCATTGAAAGCCATGCATGCCCATGCCATCACGTTGCCTCCACCATGTTTTACAGAGGATGTGGTGTGCCTTGGATCATGTGCCGTTCCCTTTCTTCTCCAAACTTTTTTCTTCCCATCATTCTGGTACAGGTTGATCTTTGTCTCATCTGTCCATAGAATACTTTTCCAGAACTGAGCTGGCTTCATGAGGTGTTTTTCAGCAAATTTAACTCTGGCCTGTCTATTTTTGGAATTGATGAATGGTTTGCATCTAGATGTGAACCCTTTGTATTTACTTTCATGGAGTCTTCTCTTTACTGTTGACTTAGAGACAGATACGCCTACTTCACTGAGAGTGTTCTGGACTTCAGTTGATGTTGTGAACGGGTTCTTCTTCACCAAAGAAAGTATGCGGCGATCATCCACCATTGTTGTCATCCGTGGACGCCCAGGCCTTTTTGAGTTCCCAAGCTCACCAGTCAATTCCTTTTTTCTCAGAATGTACCCGACTGTTGATTTTGCTACTCCAAGCATGTCTGCTATCTCTCTGATGAATTTTTTCTTTTTTTTCAGCCTCAGGATGTTTTGCTTCACCTCAATTGAGAGTTCCTTAGACCGCATGTTGTCTGGTCACAGCAACAGCTTGCAAATGCAAAACCACACACCTGTAATCAACCCCAGACCTTTTAACTACTTTATTGATTACAGGTTAACGAGGGAGACGCCTTCAGAGTTAATTGCAGCCCATAGAGTCCCTTGTCCAATTACTTTTGGTCCCTTGAAAAAGAGGAGGCTATGCATTACAGAGCTATGATTCCTAAACCCTTTCTCCGATTTGGATGTGAAAACTCTCATATTGCAGCTGGGAGTGTGCACTTTCAGCCCATATTATATATATAATTGTATTTCTGAACATGTTTTTGTAAACAGCTAAAATAACAAAACTTGTGTCACTGTCCAAATATTTCTGGACCTAACTGTATATATATATATATATATATATATATATATATATATTTTGTGTATATATATATATATATATAGTCATATGAAAAAGTCTGGGCACCCCTATTAATGTTAACCTTTTTTCTTTATAACAATTTGGGTTTTTGCAACAGCTATTTCAGTTTCATATATCTAATAACTGATGGACTGAGTAATATTTCTGGATTGAAATGAGGTTTATTGTACTAACAGAAAATGTGCAATCCGCATTTAAACAAAATTTGACCGGTGCAAAATTATGGGCACCCTTCTTAATTTCTTGATTTGAACACTTCTAACTACTTTTTACTGACCTACTAAAGCACTAAATTGGTTTTGTAACCTCATTGAGCTTTGAACTTCATAGGCAGGTGTATCCAATCATGAGAAAAGGTATTTAAGGTGGCCAATTGCAAGTTGTTCTCCTACTTGAATCTCCTATGAAGAGTGGCATCATGGGCTCCTCAAAACAACTCTCAAATGATCTGAAAACAAAGATTATTCAACATAGTTGTTCAGGGGAAGGATACAAAAAATTGTCTCAGAGATTTAAACTGTCAGTTTCAACTGTGAGGAACATAGTAAGAAAATGGAAGAACACCGGTACTGTTCTTGTTAAGCCCAGAAGTGGCAGACCAAGAAAAATATCAGAAAGGCAGAGAAGAAGAATGGTGAGAACAGTCAAGGACAATCCACAGACCACCTCCAAAGACCTGCAGCTTCATCTTGCTGCAGATGGTGTCAATGTGCATCGGTCAACAATACAGCGCACGTTGCACAAAGAGAAGCTGTATGGGAGAGTGATGCGAAAGAAACCGTTTCTGCAAGCACGCCACAAACAGTCGCCTGAAGTATGCAAAAGCACATTTGGATAAGCCAGTTACATTTTGGAAGAAGGTCCTGTGGACTGATGAAACAAAGATTGAGTTGTTTGGTCATACAAAAAGGCATTATGCATGGAGGCAAAAAAACACGGCATTCCAAGAAAAGCACTCGCTACCCACAGTAAAATTTGGTGGAGGTTCCATCATGCTTTGGGGCTGTGTAGCCAATACCGGCACCGGGTATCTTGTTAAAATTGAGGGTCGCATGGATTCAACTCAGTATCAGCAGATTCTTGATAATAATGTGCAAGAATCAGTGACGAAGTTGAAGTTACGCAGGGGATGGATATTTCAGCAAGACAATGATACAAAACACCGCTCCAAATCTACTCAGGCATTCATGCAGAGGAACAATTACAATGCTCTGGAATGGCCATCCCAGTCCCCAGACGTGAATATCATTGAAAATCTGTGGGGCGATTTTAAGCGTGCTGTCCATGCTCGGCGACCATCAAACTTAACTGAACTGGAATTATTTTGTAAACAGGAATGGTCAAATATACCTTCATCCAGGATCCAGGAACTCATTAAAAGCTACAGGAAGTGACCAGAGGCTGTTATTTTTGCAAAAGGAGGATCTACAAAATATTAATTTCACTTTTATGTTGAGGTGCCCATACTTTTGCACCGGTCAAATTTTGTTTAAATGCGATTTGCACATTTTCTGTTAGTACAATAAACCTCACTTCAATCCAGAAATATTACTCAGTCCATCAGTTATTATATATATGAAACTGAAATAGCTGTTACAAAAACCCAAATTGTTATAAAAAAAAAAGGTTAACATTAATAGGGGTGCCCAAACTTTTTCATATGACTGTATATATATATATATATATATATATATATATATATATATGTATATATATATACAGTATATGTATCTATACATCACAGTTGGGGCTGGAGATATATATACACAGCACAGGAGAGGCTGGGGCGCGAACATTATTGGGGGGCACAGACAGTACTGCCGGGCATGGACAGCACTAGAGTGGCACGAACAGGAATGGGGCACATGGACAAGACTGAGGGAGCACAGACGTCACCATAGGGGCACAGACAGCACTGGGGGGGGGGGGGCACAGAGCACTGGGCTTGTGGCAAACAGCACTGGGTTGGTGGCACACAGCACTGGTGGGGGGTAAACATTATTAAGGGGATACACACCAGCAGGAG
This sequence comes from Anomaloglossus baeobatrachus, assembly GCF_048569485.1. Lineage (NCBI taxonomy): Eukaryota > Metazoa > Chordata > Amphibia > Anura > Aromobatidae > Anomaloglossus > Anomaloglossus baeobatrachus. Next base: position 455,662,417 of record NC_134356.1, read on the forward strand.
GCTCACAGCAGCGGCAGGCAGGAGGCTCACAGCAGCGGGAGGCAGGAGGCTCACAGTGGCAGGAAACTCATACCAGCGGGAGGCAGGAGGCTCACACCAGCGAGAGGCAATTTCAGCAGGGGGAGGCAGGAGGCTTACAGCAGGGGGAGGCAGGAGGCTCACAGCAGCGAGAGGCAAGTACAGCAGGGGGAGGCAGGAGGCTCACAGCAGCGGGATGCAGGAGGCCCACAGCAGCGGAAGGCAGGAGGCCCACAGCAGCGGAAGGCAGGAGGCCCACAGCAGCGGGAGACTCACAACAGCAGGAGGATCAAGGAAGCGAGAGGCTAACAGTGGCAGAAGGCTCACAGCAGCGTGAGGCAAGTACAGCAGGGAGATCAGTAAATCTGCTGCTCCTTCTGTGGGATGGGAGCTGCGTGAATCTCGTGCTTACCCTGCCCACAAAGCCTGTTTCAGCATGCTGAGGATCTAATTGTATCAGCACCACACATTGTGATTTAAAGGGCTGGCAGCTGACAACCGTGGCTGCCGCCAGAGTACTGCGGTCCCTGGGCATGTGCCCAGGGGCCGCGTAAAAAGTAATGGCGGGCCGCATACGGCCTGCGGGCCGGAGGTTCCCCACCCCTGCCATGTGACATATTGCTACAAGAGGGACTCATTTAATTTGAAAAGATTTCCTTATTTCATCAATAGGAGATCGTTTGTGCAATCTTTTGAAGTCTCCAATCTCCCCCAGTAGGCAAGCGATCTTGCACATTCTCATTTTACACGTGCCCCAGATTTAAATAGAAACCCATAATCATTCACTTATATGCCTCCGACACGTTACAGGGGTCTAGTTCCTCAAAAGAGTTTACAGCAAAGTATGTGTCAAGAGATTTCTGTAGCTTTGCCTTCATGCCCCATGACATCACAGTTTACAGCCAATGATAGGGGAAATGAATCTTGGTCAAGTGCCCCTATATAACCTGACCTGATATCCCGTGAGGTCTCTTCTTATCTTCCCCTGTTTCCTCTTCTCTCTTCTTTCCGCACTCAAGGAGCAGCATAACGTGTGACCAACATGGCTGAGTATCATTTCGTAAAAGGATAGATAGTATTAAGTGTTGGGTTGGCTGATATGGCGTGAGTGCTATAGTCAAAGTGGAAGTTATGTAATTGTGGGTTTAATTGTGTATTTGTGAAGATATTTACTGGTGTTTTCCTGTATTGGATTTGTGTATAATTTAGTATATGCTTTACATATTGATTACATGTGCTAGTATTATATGGTGCATTAAGCGAAGTCTTGATAGTGATAGTGAACAATAAACTTGTTATATTTTATTATTACAAAAAAGAAAATGTATATGTCACTTCTTTTCCGCAGGTACCTGCGGTATCTCACTCCATTCACTGTAATGTAATCGCGAAATACCGCGGGTATACCGCAGGTAGCAAATGATGTGCGGTATACCCTCGGTATAGCCGCAGTTTACCTGCAGCAATGTTTATGACTGCCTGCGTTTTGCAGGGAAGTGATGTCATTATGACAGGAAGAGGAAGCGGAGCAGAGTAAACACACACACATCACACTCCCTGGACGCCGCACAGAAGCACTTCCGTGTGACCTCCATCGGGTGCCCGTGCACTCTGTGTCCCGCTCCAGCCCCGCGGCTGCCTGCACTGCAGTGTGTCAGTGTCTGCCCGCAGCATCAGCAGCTTCTCACACTGCAGTGCTGACTTCAGGAGGTTAGCAGAGATCATTACCTGCAGTGACGATCTCCTGCACTGCTGACGTCACCGCTGTCACTGCTTTCTATGCCCGTCTCGCGGACGGTCCGAGACTGTCACTAGCAGTGACGTCACGGGCTCTCGCGATACTGCTGAGAACGCGGCGGGCATAGAAGGCAGTGACAGCACTGACATCAGCAGTGTAGGAGATCGTCACAGCAGGTAATGATCTCATCTAACCTCCTGATGGCAGCACTAGTCATCCCCTGCAGTGACCTGGGCTGACCTATTGATGTAAGGTCATGTCAGTGCACTGCTCTCCCAGCCAATGGGGAACATTCTGTTCTTCATTGACTGGGACAGTGACTATGGTATGGATAATCATGGGACCCCCTTATTGGATTACAGCGGACCTGGAATTGATTGTTCTTTTCAATAAATTGGTGAAAGAGGGAATGTTTTGGGGAGTGTTTTTTCAAATAAAACTTTTTTTGTTGTCTATTTTTTTATTTCTTACTGACTGGGTTAGTGATGTCAGGTATCTGATAGACGCCGTGACATCACTAACCCCAGGGCTTGATGCCAGGTGACATTACACATCTGGCATCAACCCCATATATTACCTCGTTTGTCACCGCACCAGGGCAACAGGATGAGTTGGGGCGAAACACCAGGATTGGCACATCTAATGGATGCGCCACTTCTGGGGCGGCCGTGGCCTACTATTTCTAGATTGGGGAGTGTCCAGTAAGAGTGGACGTCCCTAGTCTGAGAATACCAGACCACAGCTGTCCGCTTTACCTTGGCTGGTGATCCAATTTGGGGGGGACCCTACATTTTTTGTTTTAAATTATTTATTTAATGTAAAACAACAGCGTGGGGTGCCCTCTGTTTTGGATTACCAGCCAAGGTAAAGCTGCCAGCTGTGGTCTGCAGGCTGCAGCCATCTGCTTTACCCTAGCTGGCTACAAAAGATAGAGGGGCCCTCACGTCGTTTTTTTTTTATTTATTATTTGGCTAAATACAAGGCTAGGCACCTTTTAGTGCCACATGAAAGTCACTAAAGGGTGCCAGCTTAGAATATGCAGGGGGGTGGGACATTATATAGGTCTTTATCATCTATTATCTATCTATCTATCTATCTATCTATCTATCTATTCATCTATCCATCTTTTCCTCTATCCATTATCTGTCTGTCTATCTATCGATTATCTATCTATTATCTATATTATTTATTGCAGTTACAGCATAAAAAACGCAGGGACCAACCTGCGGAAAAAACGCGGCAAAAACGCATGCATTTTTCCTGCGGTTTAGGTGCGGTTTTTTACCGCAAGTGCAGTAATCTTCAACTCCCAGAATTTTCTTAAGAAAAATGACTTTTCTAGTGTGCACATAGCCTTAACTCGGATGTATGGACTGTCGACATCCTAGTACAGCACTAAGTAGGTGAGAAGGGAATAGAAGAAATGGAAAAGAAACAAAGACACGGCCTAGGGAGCAGAAAGAGAACAAAAGTGACTAGGAAAAGAGGAAGATGGAAAACCAAGAAAAATAAATTAAAGGCTCTTTGCCCAGGGACAGATCTTCCTGAGCATCCTCCAGAGTCCTTGCATTGCACTTGACCAAGTTAACTGCTAATGGGAGCGAACCCTTAAACTGAAAGTGATCAAAAAATGTTCTGTATCCCAAAATGTAACCAATAAAACCCCTAACAAAATGCAAAAACAACAGCCTCCACTTGGGTCTGTCATCTGTAGGGGGCTCCCATGTTACTGGTAGAACAAAAAGTTTGGAAAAGTGATGGCTCCCACCCCTCAAATAAAATCCAGTGAAGTCTCCGCTCCCAAATCCACATGCCCCCCTCCTGAAGCCGCAATGCGCCTAATCTGCAGTGAGCGACCACATGTGTGTTGCTATTATAGTGGGGAGAGCCTAATTAACAATTGATGGGGTGCATATCACCAAAAGCACAAGCTAGGCACAATGTATTGGCACTAAATTAGCATATTTGGTATTGTCTACAAAAAGAAGCATGGCGTGGATGTTACAAAATAGTCAAATGGAATTGTAGATTAATTCATTGAGAGCTGCAATTTCTACAATGGGTCACTTTAGTTTTTTTTCTCTGCTGTTCTGGCATCTTCAGGGCTCTGCAAATGTTTCCTGCAAATAATACTAGCAAATGATGTGCTCCAAAAGCCAAAAAGTGCTCCTTCCTGTTCAGCCTTACCTGTGGCAAAATACGGTAATAATTTCTCATGGCATATAGGGAATCACCGCATTTGGGAGAAATTGCTCAATAAATTGCGGGATCCAGTTTCACCTCTGAATCTTTGACTAACTCACAAGTTTGCAGCTAATAAAAAATACATTTTTACCACTAAAATGTTTTATTCCACATCCCAATTTTTTAGAATTGTGTGAGGGTTCAAAATATTCACTACACCCCTAGTTGAATTGCTTAACTGGTGAAGTTTCTAATACTGGGTCACTTGTGGGAATTTCTGATGATTTGGCATCTCAGGGGCTCGTCTAATGGCGTTCACAATCTATTCCAAACAAATCTGCGATCAAAAAGCCAAGTAGCGCTCCTTCCCATCCGACCCCTGCCATGTGTTCAAGCAGTAGTATACAACCACATATAATGTTTGGTATACGGTGCTCTATAGTGCACGACCTCAAACTGGGATGTAGCTCTATTCAGTTGGTAAATTACTGGAGTGCCATTTCCTGATGACTCTCTTTTGAGATGAAACATATCTGGTGGCACGGTTAGGGACAGTTCAGGATCACCCAGTCAATAGAGCTGGATGTAGACTATGTACCGCCCCCGTGTCAGCAGCCGAGCTACTCGGATCCGGATCCGCGGTGGCTCAAGTGGCGTCTGGACCCTGGAGTCTCGCGGCCACTCGAATGAAAGGGGGTATTTACAGGGGGTATGGTATATTGAGAGTTTGTGACGCCACCTGTGGTGTGTGGTAAGATGGAGTACCACCGCTGCGGCTGGGAGTACCCGGTGGCGATGGAATGGACAGCCAGGTGTTTAACCCCTCCACGGGTAGGGGGAATGCCCCGGGACACAGTGATGGTGACAGGGATGTGCCGTTGGGGACGTAAGGGCCACTTGCATACTCACTCAGTCCAATAATGCTGACACTGAAATCTTCAGTAAACCAAAGTTCTGGACACCGCTGCCGCTGAGGGGGAGCAGGTTTGGGTCCCGTTTCTGATGATGTTGCCTGTTAATCTGTTACCTTTTCCCGTGGCACCTTGTTACTTTCTGGTTGGTCCCTGTAGCCTAAAACTAGTCAGGTCCCGCTCCCCAGTATGGTTAACTGAGGGAGCTTGCTCTCAGGGTTCACGCTTGGGATTCCTTGGACCGTATTTGTGGAAAGTCCTATCCCTCTTGTTGCGCTAGTACCCCGATTTTGGAGCAGGTGGAGAGCGGATTTTGAAGGCTCCGTTGTAGTCAGGCGAATTGTCAGGTTGCCTGAAGCTACTCCCTGACCTTAGGTCCACGTATGCCGTCGTGCCCTGGTCCCAGCCCGGTGATGGTACAAAGCCGCCGGCTGTCCTCCACGACAATGCCTCTTCTCACGATCCCCTGCGACCGGGGGTCCAGCTCCTACCAGGCTCAGACCAACGTCTGCTACCTAGTAGTTCCCAAGAGCCCAGCTCCTGACCTCCTCTCACTTTCACCTCCAACTCTACACTGGCCTACTCCTGACCTCCTCTTAACCAACCCCCCAAGTGGGTGATCCTATTCCACTCAGGCCGTCCACTGGTGTGTCTGGAGGGTGTGGTGCAGAGTGTTCCTAGGATTTTGATTAGCTGGTCTTGGCAACACCAAATGTTAAGCCCGCTACACACGCTTCAATATATCTCACAATCTGTCGTTGGGGTCAAGTTGTAAGTGACGCACATCCGGCATCGTTTGTGAGGTATCTGCGTGTGACATCTACTTGCGATCAGGATTGAACGCAAAACCATTGATCGCAAACACATCGTATCATTCTCTAGAATTGAGCGTTTTGTTGCACGAACCTAGTCAATTGTAACGTGTGACATCCCTCATACGATTTTGGTGTCTGATGCTATGTGCGCAGGTGTGCGCTCTGCACCGCAGCTTAAAAAAGGTCTGCTTCAGAGCGCAGCTGAAAAGCTGCGTTCTGAAGCGCCTCACAATGTCTGTCAGTCACTAATCTCTGTCAGTCGGTCACTATCTCTGTCCCTCACTCTCTGTCCATGTCAGTCTATCCCCCTTTCTCATATACTCACCGATCCCCGATCCCCGGCGTTGCACGGCGTTCACACTGCTCCGGCGGCTTTTACTGTTTTGAAAAAGCCGGCCGCCCATTAAACAATCTCGTATTCCCTGCTTTACCCGCCCACCGGCGCCTATGATTGGTTGCAGTGAGACACGCCCCCACGCTGAGTGACAGGTGTCACACTGCACCCAATCACAGCAGCCGGTGGGCGGGTCTATACTGTGTAGTGAAATAAATAATTAAATAATTAAAAAAAACGGCGTGCGGTTCCCCCCAATTTTAAAACCAGCCAGATAAAGCCATACGGCTGAAGGCTGGTATTCTCAGGATGGGGAGCTCCACGTTATGGGGAGCCCCCCAGCCTAACAATATCAGCCAACAGCCGCCCAGAATTGCCGCATACATTATATGCGACAGTTCTGGGACTGTACCCGGCTCTTCCCGATTTGCCCTGGTGCGTTGGCAAATCGGGGTAATAAGGAGTTATTGGCAGCCCATAGCTGCCAATAAGTCCTAGATTAATCATGTCAGGCGTCTATGAGACACCCTCCATGATTAATCTGTAAATTACAGTAAATAAACACACACACCCGAAAAAATCCTTTATTAGAAATAAAAACACAAACATATACCCTGGTTCACCACTTTAATCAGCCCCAAAAAGCCCTCCTTGTCCGGCGTACTCCAGGATGCTCCAGCGTCGCTTCCAGCGCTGCTGCATGGAGGTGACCGGAGCTGCAGCAGACACAGCCGCTCCGGTCACCTCCACGCAGGTAATGAAGACAGCCACGCGATCAGCTGCTGTCACCGAGGTTACCCGCTGTCACTGGATCCAGCGGTGGCCGCGGGTAACCTCAGTGACAGTTCAGCTGATCGCGCTACTCACCTCAGTTGCTGCGTGGAGGTGATAGGAGAGGCGGTGAGTAGCGCGATCAGCTGAGCTGTCACTGAGGTTACCCGCGGCCACCGCTGGATCCAGTGACAGCGGGTAACCTCAGTGACAGCAGCTGATCGCACGGCTGTCTTCATTACCTGCGTGGAGGTGACCAGAGCGGCTGTGTCTGCTGCAGCTCCGGTCACCTCCATGCAGCAGCGCTGGAAGCGACGCTGGAGCATCCTGGAGTACGCCGGACAAGGAGGGCTTTTTGGGGCTGATTAAAGTGGTGAACCAGGGTATATGTTTGTGTTTTTATTTCTAATAAAGGATTTTTTCGGGTGTGTGTGTTTATTTACTGTAATTTACAGATTAATCATGGAGGGTGTCTCATAGACGCCTGACATGATTAATCTAGGACTTATTGGCAGCTATGGGCTGCCAATAACTCCTTATTACCCCGATTTGCCAACGCACCAGGGCAAATCGGGAAGAGCCGGGTACAGTCCCAGAACTGTCGCATATAATGTATGCGGCAATTCTGGGCGGCTGTTGGCTGATATTGTTAGGCTGGGGGGCTCCCCATAACGTGGAGCTCCCCATCCTGAGAATACCAGCCTTCAGCCGTATGGCTTTATCTGGCTGGTTTTAAAATTGGGGGGGAACCACACGCCGTTTTTTTTAATTATTTAATTATTTATTTCACTAAACAGTATAGACCCGCCCACCGGCTGCTGTGATTGGGTGCAGTGTGACACCTGTCACTCAGAGTGGGGGCGTGTCTCACTGTAACCAATCATAGGCGCCGGTGGGCGGGTAAAGCAGGGAATACGAAATTGTTTAATGGGCGGCCGGCTTTTTCAAAACAGTAAAAGCCGCCGGAGCAGTGTGAATGCCGTGCAGTGCCGGGGATTGGTGAGTATGAGAGAGGGCTGCTAACTTCAGTAATTTAGATTAGCGGTCACCGGTGAGTCATTCACTGGTGACCGCTAATCAGGACGCGACACAGACAGAGCCGCAGCATGACAATGAAGTCGGGTGAAGTTCACCCGAGTTCATTCTGACAGTGTGGCTCTGTCTGTGTCTGCTGTCATCTGCCATTCAGCTCTGCTACATGTCTGTCTGTGTCTGCTGTCAGCGGCCATGTAGCAGAGCTGAATGGCAGATGACATAGTAAAAACACATCCCTACACATTACACACGCTTGGCAAGTCAATAAATAAAAAAAAAAAAAGGTGCCCAATGCATACGTCACAGATCACATGATCTAAAGGATCGCACATAACATTGATCAATTTAACATAGACTACTAACGCTCGTGTGACAGCAAATGAACGACCAACGTGAAATCTCATAAGATCCCATATGCAACCTGGGCGTGTCACATCGCAAATGCGATTGTACAACTAATTGCAACGTGTAAAGTGGGCTTTAGGGACCCGTAACAGGCAGATTGCACAATATCCTGTGACGACCTGATAGGCCAGGGCGTCACAACTACCCGTGTCAGGGCAGGAGCTTATGGGGGTATCAGAGCCAGACAAATTTAGGGTCCTTTAGGGTAAACCTTCTTCACCATTATGACCTGGCAAAAGGAGGTGTCAGAATATTGATGCCATTATGATGACTCCTTGGGATTCACTGGATGGCTGAGAGTACTATAGTTTATCCAGTTTATATTGATGGATCTATGTAATTATTACTGTCGGTAAGCCCTGTTATCCATGGATACTAGTATTTTGACAACCCCCATTGAGAGTCTGTCACTGCCAGTATTATTTGGTATTTGTTTTATGTGTGCTGACCATAGGTGAAATCACTTTGTACCTTGTGTGCACAATTTACGTAGTTATTATAGAGGTAAACTTATAATACTTTTTAATATAAGTTAAGTTTTTTTACTCAATAACTGCTGTTATAAATATATTCAGTAATGAGCTGAGTCTTTGTAGAAGGGTGTAGGAAACTCCCGTTCAGAATATTGTTTTCTTTGAAGGAAAGAGATTGCAGAGATTGGCAAAGAAATGGTTCAAGGACAATTTAGTAGAGGTGCTGGATTGCCCCCACAGTCCTCAGACCTCATCCCAATCGAACACTTGTGGGTAGAGTTGAAGAAAAAGCTGTATACATATCCAAATATATGTCGACTAATATGTACCAACATTGGGAATGTGTAGAAGAGACCTGCATCAGCATCAGATTTCAGACTAGATATGCTTGAATCTAATCGAGAGCATGCCCAGAAGAATTCAGGCAGTATTGAAAGCCGAAAGGTGGGTTTACAAAATACTAACAAAATAATAAAAATTAAAATTTTTAGGAGCAAAACAGTAACAATGCAGTCACATGACAAGAATCTGCGTAACTTATGATATGTTAAATAGTTACAAGTCAAGTTTATGTATGAAATAGCCAAGGTGATTGTCTATAAAATAAAGGTAGTCTCATGCTCAAAGCTGTAGTGGATGGTGAGATATGGAGCCTGAATGTCAAACGTTCAAAATGTTGTTACCCTTTTTCTTGTCAGTGTATGTATGTGCATAGGGAGTGCAGGGATCAGCCTCAGGTGAGTTTAGGAGGTGACCCTGGTCCCCTTTCGCTAGTGTCGGGGCCCACCGTCGTATCGTGTACTGTGTGTTGCAGCGCTCGCTGGGGGTTCCTATGTACCTGGCAGAACCCTGGTAATCACTGTGTGACACATATCCATCTATATAGATCTGTGTTCCCTTTTAAAATACCAGCCTATCCCAACATCAATTTGTACACTTTGGTCACTATGTTTCTT